>NC_030421.2:24048886-24288886 GCF_001660625.3 Ictalurus punctatus
TGATACTGAAACTCACTCTCGACCGTAGTATTTCGGCCTGTTTTCAACCTGCGAGACAAGAAGAAAGAAGTCAACAAATAATCCAAGTAAAAAAATAAAAACAAAAACACAATAAAATAAAAAATTTAAAAATGAGGACAGACTTCCTGTTATATTGGTGAAAAAATCTTTCAAGGGCTGTTTTCCCACCCAATATGTCTGTAACAATGTGTATTATACTGTACACTGGGCTTTTTGCGAGTATTTTGCGAGCGTGCCAAAGTGTTGTCACAGGAGGAGGTTCTCTGATCCTTTCAAACTTTAAAAACAGGGGTGTTTAGAAAAAACAAGTGATTTTAGAGTATAAGCTACAGCTAGAAAACACCAGAACATCACAGTGGGATGATTTATAATGTATGATGGGTATCCACAGAGCAGGGATCTGCTGAGAATAGGTTATTACAATCACATATTAGCATAATAAACCCACAAACAGCACGCCCAGCTGTTTAACCTTGAAACGACTGTGAGACGGCAGTAATCAGAAAAAGTCATGAAAATGGATCTCATGCAGATTACTATGATATTGGCTTGTTTGTAGACACATCAACTTCCATTTCTGGCTTCACGTCACACGTCACCCTCCCCGCACGATGCACACATTTAGTTTGTCTTATACAGCAGTGGAATAGCAGTAGTGCTTTAAAAAAAAAAAAGAAAGAAATATACAGAGAATGAGGTAACGGAATGGTGTTATTTTATATGGCAGCTTTACAATACTCCAGGGAAATTTGTCTAAACGAGATTTTCAAAAATAGTAGATATAGTATCAGTTCTTCCAGAACAAGCAGTGTCGTCTATGAGCTGTATGTAATCTATAAGCTGTATGAGTTCAACAGCATAACCTGTTCAGCTTCACATAATGAAATCCACAGAGCAGGGAAAAGCTGTGTGTGATATACTGACGAGACAACATGTCACGGAATAAATGAGCATGGGATTGCCCAATTCAGCCCTTTATTATAGTGAAAATAAGAAGGAGGAGAGCAGTTAATGAGAGAATCACAAATGCTTAAGAAACTGTCAAGTAGAAATATGTGGGCAACTATGAAACTATGTGGGCAGGCATACAGATAGTATGCAGTGGCAGAAGGCTTATATAGGTGTGTGTGGCTAGCTTTCCGGAATTCTGCTCATTTTGTCTTGCTTTTAGGTTTTTAAAGAAAGAGTAGGATTCTGGAAAAATCAAACGTAAACGTCAACATTGCAAACGTGCACATGTAGACAGATTGGCAGTGATAGGTCAGTGGTTAAAATGCTGGGACTGCTCGTTCAAATCCCACTAGTGCCAAGCTGTCACTGCTGGGCCCTTGTGCAAGGCCCTTAACCCTCAACTGCTCAGTTGTATAAAAAATGTTTTTTTGGATAACTGTAAGCCTCTTTGGATAAGGGCATCTGTCAAAAGCCATAAATGTAAATTTCACTACATTATTACGCTACACGATCTTTGGGGCTTCTGAAATGCAGAACAAACTGAAGATAAGATTAAACCAAAATATTAGGAATATGCCATTGAAAGGTTATAAAGATAAGGTTGGGGGGGGGGGTTACACACAGAAAGAACAGCAGGGAAATGAACGGAAATTACCCGAGGAACAGACTGCATGTTTGAGTGAAAAATCTGCTCTATACACAGAGGAATGGAAGAGAACTCAAGCCTGAAGGTTTCAATAAAATGGGTCAAACAATGATGATTCACTCACTGCATTTGCCCTCACTATTAGATAAAAACAGGAAAGACATTATGAATAAACAAAATCATCTTTGCAGCCACACTAACAGATTGTAATCTGATTTAACTTCTGCGTGCGCTGGTGGTACAAAGGCAGTACAGCACCAACCTGAATGCTTAGTGGACCATGTGATGAGCTCAGCATAGCCACAGCCCTTAGCTATGATTAAAAATGAACACGCTGGATTACGTCACGGGGACAGACCGTCCTAGAGCAGTGGAGCCTGATGTGCTGCAATGCCATTGTTCTGTCCTTCCAAAAACTAATCTCAGATGCACAGTGCAGAGAGACTTACAAACTGCCTCTACTATCCACATAACAATCGATAAATCAATAACACACAGACAAATAAGGCCTGATACTTCCTTTACAGCCAGGTCCATAAATTCTTAGACAGTGACACAATTTTCATCATTTAGCCTCTGTACACCACCACAATGGATTTGAAATGAAGCAATCAAGATTTGATTGAAGTGTAGACTTTAACATGAATATTACATTAACCATTTAGGAATTACAGGAATGGAAAACGGACTCCCTCCATTTTCACTGGCTCAAAAGTCATTGGACAAACCAACATAATTATTAATATAAATAATTTTTAATACTTGGACACAAATTCTTTGCAGCCAATGACTGCCTGAAGTCTGAAATCCATGGGAATCACCAAATGCTGAGTTTCCTCCCTTGAGATGCTTTGCCATGCCTTTACTGCAGCTGCCTTCAGTAGCTGCTTGTTTGTGGGTCTTTCTGCTTCAGATTAGTCTTCAGTAAGTGCAAAGCATGCTCAATTGGGTTGAGGTCAGGTGACTGACTCGGCCAGTTAAGAACATTCCATTCCTTTGCCTTAAGAAGCTCTTGTGTTGCTTTCAGATTATGTTTTGGATCATTATCCATCTGTACGGTGAACCGCCGTCTTATCGGGTTTGCAGAATTTGACTCAATCTGAACAGAAATTATAGCTCTATATGCTTCAGAATTTCTCCTGCTACTTCTATCAGCAGTCACATCAATAAACACCAGTGACCCGTTGGAAGCCATACATGCCCATGCCATAACACTGCCTCCACTATGCTCCATAGATCATGAGGTATGCTTTAGATCATGAGCCCTTCCTTTCCTTCTCCATACTCTTCTCTTGATCATTCTGGTACAAGTTAATCTAGGTTTCATCTGTCCAAAGAATCTTGTTCCAGAACTGGGAAGGCTTTTTTAAAATATGTTTTCCAGCAAAGTCGAATCTGGCTCTGGGGTGTTACCAGTGGTTTGCATCTTGAGGTAAACCCTCTGTATTTACATTCATGGAGGCGCCTCTTGATTGTAGACTTTGACAATGGTATGCCTACCTCTTGACTTGGCTAAATGTTGTGAAGGGGGTTTTCTTCACCAAAGAAACAATTGTGTGATCATCCACTTTAGTTGTCTTCTGTACACGGCAATCGCATCTTGATTGTACACTACCACAACTGATTTGAAATGAAGCAGAGGCAAAATTACAAACATTGCGTCACTGTCCACTTACTCTGTTTCTTGTGTTGTGGGGATAAACAGCCAGCTCAGTGTAAACTGTGGTAAATTAGAGATCTTATTGACTATAAAAGGTCACTGGATAGTGTTTGGAAAATCCTTATGAATAAGGCAGTAGCAAATGAAGAGTCTAGCTCTTGCTCCCATGCACACACACTTAATTCAGCACATTAGCATATCAACAAACACTTCATGATCCAAACGAGGTTTATAGGAGCAAAGTGCACACTAAAGAGCAATGCTATAAACATCCAGAACTGCTCTGTGTTATTCTAAATTAGGAAACAATGAAATAACACTACCACTCTCAGTGTTATGTTTCATCCTTTTTTGCGTTATCATTCAATTAAACACTTCTCCAATAGCAAAATATGCTTTCCCTCCTATCTATATCCTATCACTGCATTAATATGTGGTTCTGCAATGTGACGGCAAAGGAAGAATAGATAGTAACTCCACACTAATATGAAAAACACAACAACAATCCAATCAGGATAAACTAAGCCTGTAGCCTTACACCCTGCCTGCAGCTTTATAGTGCGAGATTACGAAGAAGCTGCCCAGACATCATAGACATCTGCACTAATTAGAGCTCATAATCAAGTCAACTGAACTACTTAAGGATTTAGACAAACAATAATCCCAAGGAGCAGAGCCACTCTTCCTGAGAAATACAGAGAGGCGTAACCATGCTAATATACACACGGACCTTCAGGGGCCGCAGCGGCTGACATCAAGAGGAATTTGTGCATAAATTTGGTTTAAATGGCTTTACACAGGGTGTTTGACTCAGGATGTTTTGTGATATTCTGCACTGGGGGTTCACAAACTGTCAGCAACTGTAAAATTCATTTCATAGACCCATCATTTAAATGTGTTCAAATGTGAACAGTTAATATTTAGGCTATTTATTGAAACCATTGTGATTTGTATTACTGAAATTTCCACCAGTGGAACACGTATTCAAGTTGACATTATTTATAGGTTGACTTGCTTTTGAGCTATTCAGATCTGGATTAAATTCATTCAATTCAAGTGACCAGGAAACAGGCTAATAACTACAAGAGCTCCCTAATAAATGTGATAGTTGATAAATGATGTATTGTGATTTCCACGGCTGTAAGAACCGCTCTTGGAGAACTATTGTTCTTCTTTCTGCATAGTCTACGACTCGCAAAGTAATGATGGTGCGAGCACACACATTGTTTTCTTTGCGAGACAGCAATTTTGCCTATTGCTATACAGGTAAAATGTGGAGTTTGTGTACAACAACTAAAATAGCTGTAAACGTAACATCTTAAAATAGAATAAATCATTTTACATTTCATTCCATTCCAGTGAGCCCCATCAGCATGGTGCCATTCTGCTCGCTTACCTAACAACTCAAACGCCACCCCCCTAATCGAATGAGTACCAGGATCCATTTAGCGAATCTTTTAAGCTGGTACTGTTAAATATATGCAGAACCTCAAGGCAGATCATGCATGACAAATGGGACTCAGTCACTAGATACAGTAATGAAAATAAATACAACAGTAATAGCAGCCAATTCCTCTAAAATTGACAGCAAATATTGCTTTAGTAGCCTTAAACACTGCCTTTGAAAATGTTTGCATAATAACCCATTTGAGAGATGAAGGAGAGACAGTGGATGATGTGTAATGCTTAGAAAACATTGCGTGAGGGTGCTCGGCTCCTGTTGAGGGTTCGCTTGGGGAAACTGGAGACATATTAGCATATTCTGAATGAGATGTAAATCAGGGTTTTTGGACTCCGTTTGTGGGTATTGCACAGGGTTAAATCTCCTGCCACATACAGACAATGCCTCTGCCCAGGGGAAAATGTGCTTTTCAATAGCCGGCTTTGATGTACGAGCCTACAGCAAAAAAAAAAAAAAAAAAAAAAGATCCCAAAATGAAAACTTAATGACCTCTGGAAGAAGAAACATGCAAACACATGGAGACATAGTTCACATCAACTTGCCTGTATGTTAATCCATGAATAATTGTGCATCCATACTGCTGAGATGGAGCTCTGGGAGCTGTGTGTTTCTGGTTGTATGTGTGTGTATACACACACACACACACACACACACACGTGTGT
Organism: Ictalurus punctatus; assembly: GCF_001660625.3. NCBI lineage: Eukaryota > Metazoa > Chordata > Actinopteri > Siluriformes > Ictaluridae > Ictalurus > Ictalurus punctatus. The sequence continues at coordinate 24,054,289 of NC_030421.2, forward strand.
GAGAGAGGCACTAGGTGAATTACAATAACAACAGGCAAGCCCATCACTCAGCAGCTCAGTCTCGCCTCAAACGATCACCCCCTTTTGTTTTCAACAGTCTTTTATTTTGTGCTAATCACACAGCCCAATATTGTGGCTTATTTATTCAGCACAGTATCTGTTTACTTCACATTTTCAATGAGGATGAGCTTAAACGATCAAAATAACAGTAGTTAAATGATGCCCATCAGACGCAGTACAAGTATTAAATGATTTAGTGAGAGGAGAAAAATTTTAAACTAGAGTTTTCTCGGCTTTCTGCTAGTATGTTCCCTTTCTAATAAAGTACCTCATGTTGAAGATGTTGTACTATATTTACATCTGTAAATTATTTTTTTTAATACATAAAATTATGACATGTTATCAATGCTCGAACATCCTGGTTTGATCCGTATCTTATGACCATTCACCAGACTCTTGGCCTGGTTGCATTTCCTCTCGTCTCTAAACCCATTACCAACTGCAGCACTTCCAGCTATCTACTTCAGCCTACAGACGCTCTCAGACACTATAATGATAATACAGATGAATAATTCAAAAGCATTACCCTCCCTTCCTCTAATTAACACTCCTATCTGCACGACTAATCTGGTTCTGTGGATGGATGGGAACGGAGAGAGCGAGGCTGCATTCTGTGTTAAATACAGAGTTCGAGTGATATTTTCAGTAACACACTGTTTATTTTACAGCTAGATTCCGGGGGGGTGGGGGGGGGGGGATTGCAGTCCAGACTTTCACGCAATTAAAACAAGAATGCATAATCCGATAACAACCACTGGCCTACTTATGAATAATCGCATGGATTTGAAACAGTTTAATCAAAAGAAATGAAATTATAAATAGATCCACTCGTGAAGGGGTAATGAAGCGTCTCTGGACATGTGAGGAAAAATTCAAGTATATGAAAGTGTGTCAGGACATGGAGAGAAACCATTGTTGTTGTTTGTTACATAAATGAATGAGATATTAGTAAAAAAAAAAAAAAAAAGGTCACAGACAAAAAAAAAATCTGTGCTGGTTCATCTCTCACCTCACAAATGCATGTGACTCGCCGAGGGTGTGGCGCCTCCTGCTGGAGCTGATACACTAAAACAACAACACAACAATCACAGCATCCTGTACAGTACAGACAGCAGCTCATCTAGCATGTAGACTGAATGTGCTAAAGAAATAATAAATGTCCACAAATGATACTTTAGTTCAATCATATAACGTGCTTAATTCTATGTGGTACTTTAGGTAAATACTCTTTCTAAACAAGAAAAATTAAAACATATCAAAGTTCATATCTAATCCAATGATATGTGAGCAGGATGATGCATTCAAACTGAATTAATACCGCTTCACATTGCAGTTTGCGTGGACATAATACCAGTGTGAAAAACGGTCATTATTATTCCCTGTGGTGTTCAGTTTTGTTAATAAATCTATGCACCTTTTGCAGATTTTACAGTACTGTGCAAAAATCTTAGGCGCGTGTAAGTTATAAAGTGAAGATTCTTTCAAAAATAATCAAATGAAACATTTTCGACATAAAAAGTAATGAAATGAACAAAGTCGATATTTGGTGTCACAACACATTTCTATGTAAAAAAAGAAAAAAAAAGCATCAGTAATCGCAGATATAGGACTGGGCGATATGACAAAAAAAATCACATCACTGTACTTTAGGACGGTTCTAGAATACACGATACACATCATGATATATAATTTAGCTAACAAACTGTCTGCAAAACAGTAGAAAAGTAAACAAAAACAGGTTAAACTGAGTTTGACGATACTTTACTTTAATGTCTACAAAGACACAAAAGATTAAAGAAAAAATAATTAATTATGGCAAATCAGCAGTGTCCGTCCAGTACTATTTAATTTGTAATTATTGAAAATGGAGAAAATAGATCACCATACCAATGATATCTCAGAAAAGTGATAATCGGTATCATTTATCACGATACTGATATTACATTGATATATTGCCCAGCCCTATTCAGATACACTTTGTGCCATTTTATTTAAGGAAACTGGAGAAGCTGGAGACTGTGTATCTGTGTTTAAAAAACCTGATTGCCTTCATAAAGTTTTTTTTTGTCTGAAAATTGGTCTATGGCATTATTTTCTTTACAGACACAGTATTTCTGTAGCATTTAATTTTTGGCTGGAAAACTAACGTGTGGAAATATAAAATGTTTTTTAATGGCTCAATGATGCAAAAGTCATGGCGAAAACATTGTATTTTTTGTGTATTGTATGTTGCACTGTACCGAATACAGCAGTTTACTTTAAACATTCAAAATGTGTTACTGTTGCTACATATATGTCATTAGTAATCATAAATTCATTAGTAAATCACAATATTTTGCTTAAACCAGTGAAGCCACATTACTATTCAATACAACACAGTGATGTGAATGTGGTCAAATAAAAAACAACAACAACAACAACAAAAAACAACTTTACTCACAGTAAGACTTCCATACTGGTGGTCTATATTCATCATTATCTGTCAGAGAAAAATTCAAGACATTACAGAACGGTGATGAGATTTAACACATGACCTGTCAGCTAAGATAACCCAAGTAAGGATATCTTTACAAAAATAGATATACATGTAATAGACAATATTACATTGTTCACTTTTGAAAGTAGAATTAGATTTCATATTAATACTGACTTTATACTGAATAAGTGCAGATATACTTGAGTCACAAAACAATTCCTGAAACCATCACTAGATTAGTTTACACTGGTTACAAAAGTGCACCCTCTAGTGGAGGGAATATTATACACATACTCAATGTTTTTTTTTTGTTTTGTTTTTTAAATTAAACTTTCTCTAAATACATTATGATTAGAGTACAAGCACCAGTGGCGTAAACTCAATCAGTGAAAATTTTGATCTACTATAGTACACAGAGTAAACAAACACGTCAGGTATTCAACATCAGTCACTTTAAATTCACTAGATATTGCTAAGAAAGTTAGCGTAAAAATGAACTACATTAAGTACAATGAATAGCAGGATGGGGATAATAAACAACATATCAGTATTATTCTCATTTCCAAATATTCTAACATATACTCATCTATCTATTTTTGTCAGTGTAGAATATGTTCTGCAAATTATAGCTTTCTTCACTTATAAAAAAAAATAAATAAATAAAAAAACTACATTGTGCGCCAAATTTCACCCATACTATATTAATACTAAATATATTTTACATTTAATGGTTAGAAGTACATTCTGAGGCATTTCTATTAAAACATCACCTAATATGCTGTATCTAGGAAATTACACTATTTTAAATTACACCAATGCTAGGTCCCACATTTCACTTGATAAACACTTCTGTGCTTTCAACACCCACTTTGATAAGCGTCTATTATTAGTATTACGTCAGGTGACTGAACTCATAGTAAAATCTTTAAGTCCTTGGTATTCTTATCTTACCATCAAGAAATCACTAGGCATCGCAGTTCCTAGCTAACAAGTTTGTTCTTAACCTCGTCACCAAACAGTTGAAAGGAACATCTACTAAGGAATCAGAAGAAGATGTTTTAAGCTAAGAGGAAAGGGTGGATCCACTGTTTTTCAGTTTCATTAAAGAATTTCAGCAGTGAAAAGTCTTTTTTTTTTTTTTTTTTTTAATAAAACAAAACAAAACAAAAACTAAATGCTTACTACTTGTAAAATAAATGTCCGGCTCATTGTCTGCTGATGTGTGTGGAAAATAATTAGAGGATAGTATTGATTTTACAATTTATTTCACATATCAATCTGTACCTTAAAACAACTGTTACTTTATAGTCAGTGAACATCTAAAAGAAAAACTGAATAATAAGCGGTCAGGAAAGGCATTTACTGTCTGATTTATAATATGATTTACAGAGGACTTGGATATTCTCAGTTAAACTGCAACATACAAACCATTTTTAAAGCTCAATTGCAATGTGGACTGACTGCCGGCAGCAGACCTTTTATGATTAGGTTATAATGGATACACTTTCAAAATTATACCATATATCTAGTCACTTGAACTTACCATTACACAAAACATTTACAGCTCTTTAATTCAATTTTCAATTCAAATGTATTTGTAAATTTAACAACAGGTAGCTTTACATAAATTGTAAAAGCAGATTTATAGCCTTGGACATGACCGTGGAAAAGGAAAAATTCCCTGAAATGACAAGAGGAAACAAGAAGAAACCTTGAGAGGAACCAGACTCAAAAGTGAACCCATCCACTTCTGCAAGACACCGGATAGTGGGATTGTAAATCATTACCCTTCTACAACTGTATACTGTAAAGAGAAAAAGTACTGAGCATGCTGAAAGGATGCATTACCTAATAATCTCTCCGTCTCTTTACCTCCCTTTCCCTCTGTTGAGTCACACATGATTTTATGGAGACGCCATTGATCCTGACCCTTTCTGCACTCCGGACCTGCCTGATCCATCCTGACAACCTACCTCTGGATGGAGCTCTCATCAACGGGAGGCTACAGCCTGGAGATTGCTGTGGATGGTGCCGCTTGAAGTACCATGGAGATGGTTTTGGACCTCAATTCCACATGGACATTCTCGCTGTGGTTGCTGGGATTATGGTTATTGCTATGGCATTAGGACTGCAATTACCACATACAGTTTTGCACTCAGGTCTCCTTTAGTGAACAGTGGACTAGTTAAACAAAACAGACTTCATATAAAAACCATAATGAACTCTCTTTTACTTTCACACGGTCCGTTGTTACCCAGATGAGGATGGGTTCGCTTCTGAGCCTAGTTCCTCTCAAGGTTTCTTCCTCATATCATCTTAGGGAGTTTTTCCTTGTCACCAGCTTGCTCAATGGGTATAAATTCACTCACTTAAAATCTGTATCCTGTGATTATATATTTTTGTAAAGCTGCTTTGAGACAATGTCCATTGTTAAAAGCGCTATACAAATAAAATTTGATTCAATTGAAAAGTATCATATTAGGAATAAATAAAGACTGTTCAGACTTTATGATTACTACAGCAGTTCTTAAGTTTATATTTGTCAGTCCGTACAGGATTTCGCTGTAACCAAGAACCGCTGCAGTACTCAAAGACTGTATTCAGGTAAGATTATCCTGTTTTTATTCTGATTAGCTATTTTGGGTTAGTGTAAAATCATTGTACAAAGTTTGCTTCTCAAAGAATACTGAACACAAGATGAAGCTGTACAATAAGGGGGCCCTTAAACAGGCACTAGTTCATTATTCATTCAACAGTTTGTGAGGGAAAAGAGAGAATAAGGACAAAAAGAGCTTTTCATGTGCTTAATAAAGATACCTGCTGGTGCTTCACAGGTTTAATGAAGAGCCTGAGGCAGGAAACGCTGCAAAAATCTCTCAGCGTTAGTACTCAGAACAATGCATCTCCGGAGGAAAGAGGCTTTAGACAATATGTCACAAGGACTCTCAAAAACCTGGTCCTTCTTCACTACACTGCAGGCCTCTCCCTCTCTCTGTCTCCCTCTCTCTGTCTCCCTCTCTCTGTCTCCCTCTCTCTGTCTCCCTCTCTCTGTCTCCCTCTCTCTGTCTCCCTCTCTCTCTGTCTCCCTCTCTCTGTCTCCCTCTCTCTGTCTCCCTCTCTCTGTCTCCCTCTCTTGAACAGAAAGGGATTTTTCTGAGAAGTGAAAGTTTCCTCTGGCTTTTATTTACAACATGTCCAAAATGCAAACTGTCCAATTCTAAGACACTTTCACTAATCCCATAAATTCATAATGAAGCAGTACCTGTTCTGAATCCTTCTGACATTGTCTTTAATTATTAAAACAGTGACAACCAAACTATTTCTTTCCCATCGGTTTCCCATAAATATATATATATATTTTTTTAAGTACACGAGTGCATGAGCCAGGAAAACAGCTCTAAATTATTACAATGAACTTGCAGTAGTGGAATCAAGTTCTCTATCGTATTCAGAGATATTGCACGATAAATGTTTAACACCGCACAAAAGAACGAGACGCTCCTGCATTTATAAAGTCTGGAGGAGGAAGGAAGGAAGACACCGTGGCTCCGGACACTCTTGTGGAGACGTTGTTTCATGCCAAATTAGGCTGTGTCCCTCCATCATTGTGCTCCTCCTATGAGTCAGCTTATAATATTGACAGAAAATGGCTGCTCCTTTATCTAGAGATAAGAGCTGCAGGGACAAGCACATCCTCTCCATGACTAGTCATTTTACCAACAAGTGTCTGAGATGGTCAGGTTGCACGTTATTGTATTACTGTGCCCTTCATTCATTTGTCCCCTTAAGCTCACTAGTACTTAAGTAAGTGCTGTAAGTAATACTTACTTAGAGAAAGAAAAGAAGACATGTATAGTATGACAACATCAGCTGTTCCCTCAGTAGTGCTCTTAAAGGCTGAACTGCACACAAAGTCCCCAGGGGAAGAAATTGAATGAACCTCGTGCTTTTAAATAGCCGACATTTCTGAGAATAGTTTATTTATTTATTTTTACACATCAGTCCGATAGTATATTCCCGAAACACCTGCAGTAACAAATAACTAGAAGCATGATACAAATAAAGGGAGCGTTGTAAGCTAAAAACGAGTAGAACCTGTTGGCTGTGATTAGGAGCCTGTTAGCTTGGCCAGTCTATTGTTGATTAGCAACGGCAGAGACACGCTGCCGAAATCCTACACACCCTTCAGGGCTTTACTGCAACGTTTTCTTTAAAATAATACTAAATATCACTTAAGTTTTCCCCACAACGTTTAAGTATAAGAGCAGTAATATGTGGTGTAACTTACCGAAAACGAGGATAGCCATGTTATTGCTGTTAATTCCACTGGACAAAGCTCTGCACTGCAGCGGCAAGTTCCTTCCTTCTCTCCCGGTCTCTCATTCAGAGATATTCCATGAAAGAAAAGCTTCCTCACAGAACAGGATGGATGAATATATATATATATATTTTAATTCTCTCACTACACTGGGTCTGTCTTGATGTCAATGTGTGGTCCTTTTTCCCCTCCACAGGCTTTGCAGAGCTAAACTTTGAACCCCACCGAGTCTTATCTACTCCCCATCTACATTTAGCGCCACTCTCTACTTTAAACTGGTAAATGGGTGTTCCACTCTGGTGTTGTCTCAAAGCAATGTCGCTGATCAGCACTATTATTCAAGCCCGTTCATTTGTCAAAACTGGTTTGCTAGCGATGCGCGGCACTCTAAGCTCCGACTCACTCTGAATCCCTGTACTGAAGCCGCCATGTTGTGAGGCCACGTGACCCAAAGCTCAGCCTGTCCCCAGGGACTGCAGCCTCTTCATGGCGCGTTACCATGGAGACGCTCTGCCTCAGCATGATGAGGTCACGGTCATGATGCTGCATTTGGTGTCTGGATGATAAACAAGTTATAACCTGTTGAGCAAGGTGACAGAAACAATATTGTCCTTGTGGTCTTCTGTGTCTACTCCAGTAACGTTTAATGAAAGGAGCTAAATGAATCGTTGACTTTTTTTTTTTGCACAAGCTGCATGTATTCACAGTATAAGGTGCTGTTTGTTTGGATTTTTCAGTATCAGGAAGTAGCCAGGAATTTCTTACAGGGTGGATGAGGAAATATACTAAATGAATGATATCCATCCATCCATCCATCCATCCATCCATCCATCCATCCATCCATCCATCCATGTTCTACCGGTGACTCCTTTTCAGGGTCACAGGAAACCTGGAGCCTATCCCAGGGAGCATTGGGCACAAGGCGGGGTACACCCAGAGGAAACTCCCGCAGCATGGGGACAACATGCAAACTCCGCACATGCATGGTCCCGGCAGGACTCAAACCCCGGAGCCTGGAGGTGTGAGGTGAACATGCTAACCACTAAGCCACCGTGCGCCCCCAGGCTGATATGTTTAACTAAAAAGTTAACCCTGTTGAAAATAACAGAACAATAGAAACCCTCACAGAAATTGTATTGGTTTTAATGGAACCTTTAACGGTCTTTCTGGGTCTCTACTGGTAATGTGTTGCCTTCTATTGGTGGCATGTTATTTCTAGTGGATACCATTGAGGACCTGTAATGGTAAGGGTTTTTAATGGTTAGCTAATGGTCTTTAATGGTATTTGTAGTGGAAACCATTAGAGTTTCTGTTAGATGGTTTCTCTCTTTTTTAAAGCAGGAAAGTGTGAGGTGAATGCCAGACAGTAGTAGAAGCAGTGGTGCCATGAATTTGTTGTTGCCACTGTCTTATGACAGTTCCACGTAACATGATGAAAAAGAAAACTGGATCTATACTTTTTCTCGTTCTGAAGTACACCTGTTAGAACAGTGCTAGACATGTAGATGCACTCTGTGTGCGTTATGTGAACCATCAGTGAATAAGCATTTGGAACTGTTATAAAATATTTCAAATTCATCCCATGCCTCTGGTACAAATTCTTGCTGTCTCTTGTTAGAGTTGTAAATAGGCAGGAGGTAAGAAGTGTGGCGTGCTCTCTCTCATCTGTCAATCACAGCGACACTAGCCACTCATGGGTGTCTGTGAGCTCATATATATGGAAGAGGGTAGATCTTTCCTCAGACTGTACCCTGACCTGTGCTGCAGTCTTGCAAATGTTACTCTGTCAAAGATAATCATGGATGGAGCTAAGGGAGCACCCTACGCATGGCCACTCAGTCAGTTTGCTTACCAATGTCATGTGTAAATCTCACTGTGATAGGCTTGTTTGAATAATAAAGGAACAACTTCTACACCATCTCTGGGAGATGTGAAACATCTGTTTAATAATTTCATCAGTGATGTTAGCATACGCCATAAGATGTAACCTAATGTTATTTCACATATGATTATTTATTTATTTATTTATTTTTGTAGCTTGGTAGACGACAAACAAATGTCGCTTAGGTGTGTGTCTTTTAGTGGGGAGCATACTCAGGCTATACACAGGGTTAGCTACGTTATGCCATTTTCCTTGGATGTGGATCTGTATTTTGGCCTACCCAAACTGCCACCCCAATAAAGTCACTGGGTCTAACCTGGCCATCCCATTGTAAAATTGTAGGTTTGGCTACACACCTGCAGATAATATGAACAGCTGTCCTCCACAATCGGTAAACTGTTACTCCTCAGTTTTATTTTTAAAAAATGCTATTTAACCCTTGTGCATCAGTTAAAAAGTTAGACATAGATTCATAGAGAACAAAAATATCCATGTCCAAAAACTGTCACCACCACCACCACCACTACCCCAGCATCAGTTCTGATCATAATTACCATACATTCATTCATTTTCAGAATTGTAACCCTTTAAATGTTGGTTTGTTTACCTAATGCCACAGATATATATTTTTGTTTTTAGGAAAAAAGAAAAATAGTCATTATTTTCCATATACTGAATGTTAAGCAGAATTTTTGTTCTTTGATTATTACAGTCATTATATGTCAGTTATTAACAACAACATTAAGTTTGATGCATTCATATTTTTTATGCAGTGTCAGATAAAAAAAAAACAAAAACCTGCCACTCAGGTCCATAAAGGACAAAAATAAAAATGTCCATGTCAAAAAACTGTCATAGAAATATTATATATAATTTTTTTTTCGACTTTCAATGACTTCGATTTTTTACCAGAATCAGTTCGGATCATAATTACTAAACATTCATTCATTTTCAGAATTTTAACCCTTTAAACACCGGTTTCTTTACATAATGCAAAAATCTTCAAAGCTCATTTACCCTTTTTTGACTCATACACATGGGGTGGGATTCGTGATTTCCAGTACAATATCATTTCTTTCTTTCTTTCAAACTGTTCACACACACATAAAATTTCAGAACACACATACAAACTACAACTCTGATATGCATACAAACACACCCACACTATTATAGCTTCATCATTTATTCAGTTGGTCTGCAGCGCTCTATAATACAGCAGAATCAGAAAAAAGGAAAAGCATAAGTACCAGAAATACTACACATTTCAGAAAATGTAAAAACAACTTCAATGTTTTGAAACCTTGTCAACAAAATAACAGCCTATTAACACAGAATGCGTGATTGTATGCTTAAACGTCACAGGGATTAAATATTACAGTTTGAATGGGTTTCAACGGGGACATTTTTGTCCTTAAGGTCCTGAAGGTAACTATTCTGTGTACCTAGTTTAAAATAGATTTATGAAAGCAAATGAGGGTGAAATATTCAAATTCCAATAAAAATACACACCTTCTGCAAAATTTATGCTGTTTGCATTAACACGGACAAAATGATTTAAAAAAAATTCTGAAAAAGACAAAAATGTCCATAAGGATGCACAAGGGTTAAAGCAATTTAGTTTTGTGTCTCAGCAACCAAAATATTTGAGCGAACATTGATCGCGTCTTGTTTCACATGATTAATCCCACCTTTTAAACGTTCAATTGAACTTCTTTCGAAGTGCATAGCATGCTGCACAGCAAGAGCAAATCTCTGGCAAATCTAACAGTGCTCTCGGTTTACTTCCGAGGTTTGATGCAGTATGTTGATGGTGATTCGCTGAATACAGATATAGTTTTTCATTGAAACCAGATATTGATTCTTTCAAAACCTCAGACAGATAGCAAGACTCAACCTACCACCTAATGTATCAGTTACATTAGTATCAAAACCTTCCATCTAACACAACCTACATACAGTCTTCAAGTTTCCCATTTTAACCAGGTTTCTTTAGAGCTACTTCACTGACTATGTGCTCAGGACTGCCCCTAAATTCACAGGTCACAGGAAGGAACCATAGTGCCTTTGAGTCTGCTGTACAATCTGAAGTACAGCTTCAATCAAATGTACAGCTCCAACCCTTCCTTTTTCTCAATACTTTGATTTTCATTGTTATTCCTCCTGAATGTTTTTATTGTAACAATTATAATGTAGTTTTTGTTTTGTATGTTTGCAAGCTTATGTGTTACATGATTTAGCTACAAATTAAATCCATGTATTTAGAATATATACAGTTGTGCTCATAAATTTACATACCCTCTGCAGAATCTGCAAAATGTTAATAATTAAAAAGAAAAGAGTGATCATTAAAATTGCATTTTGTTTTTTATTTCCTACTGCTCTAAATACATTTTTTCACATAACAGATGTTTACATATAGTCCACAAGACACAATAATAACTGGATTTACACAAATGAACCAGTTCAAAAGTTTACATATGCTTGATTCTTATACTGTGTTGTTATCTGGATGATCAACGAATGTTTTTATGTTTCGTGATACTTCATGAGTCCCTTGTTTTTCCTGAGCAGTTAAACTGCCCACTGTTCTTCAGAAAAATCCTCCAGGTCCTGCACATTCTTTGCTTTTCCAGCATCTTCTGCATACTCGACCCCTTTCCAACAGTGGCTATATGATGTTTGAGATCCATCTTTTCACACTCAGGACAACTGAGGAATTCATACAAAACTACTACAAAAGGTGTGAATGTTTGCGTTAGTGAATGTTTGCACTTTTTGTAATAGTTGTGTACGGGTCCCTCAGTTGTCCTCAATGTGAAAAGATGGTTCTCAAAATCATATAGAACAACGGGTATGTGTACTTTTGTACCTGCTCATTTGGTTAAATTCAGTTATTATTGTATCTGTGAATTATATGTAAACATTTTTTATGTGAAATAGTTTATTCAGGGCAGAACTAAATAAACAACAAAATGCAATTTTAATGATCCCTCTTATTATTATATATATTTTTAATGATTAACATTAGAGATGCACTGATGTATCAAAAAAAGGCTATTTTTCACGCTATGGGCCATCAGCCGATAGTTTAAAAACATCCGATGATCATGGCCGATTATATCCTGCCAATCAAAAGAGGGCGGGAAAACACACAGATTTCATGCTGTGTGTAAAGATGATGTCTCTTGTGTGGAATGATGACAAAACTGCAGTTTGTAATCTCTGTGATATCTACACTGCTAAAATATTACACCGGACGCTGCAGCAGTGAAGCGGGAGTTTCAGTGTCGAGTCTAATATTATTTTTTTGCCGCGCTGCTTGCGCTGAATTAAAGCAGAGTACACTGTTGACAGATTTAAATTAAGATTAGTTGACAAAAAAGTACATATTGCACAGAAAATGTATTTGTATAGTAGTATATTTGTATAGTAGTATATTTCATATCAAGTTAATGTTAATATATAAAAAGGTTTATATTATATATTACCAGTTTGATGTTCAGTGATGGAGGAGAAATGCTTTTATTTGTGGTGAGTGAATGTGAGACTAACAGGAGGTTTTTTACAATTCAGTCAATATTAATATGAATTAATGACATTCAATAAGTTAAGAAATCTCACTTTAATCTTCAGAATTTAGTTCATGTGTAAATCTTATTTAGAGTAATGTGTTTTCTATTTCTGAGACCAGTTACTGTGAAACAACTTGTTGAAATGGAGAGAATAAAGTTTTTATTTGCGTTTCTTTCAGAATTTTGGAATTAATTATTATTCATTTAAAAGAAGGCATAAAAGGCAGAACTATCGGTATCGGTTATCGGTATCGGCCGATATCACTCGGAATAATCGGTTATTGGTATCAGCTGAGAAATTTAGTACCTGTGCATCTCTAATTAACATACATTTTGCAGCTCCTGCAAGCGGTATGGAAATTTATGAGCACAACTTTACTCTCCTTCTTCTTCTTCTGTTCATATTATTAATATTAATATTATTACTACTACTATTCCCCAAATCCAAACATTTCTCTCTAGTAACCTCTGTGTTACCCCCCCGCCAACATGGACATCCTGCACTGACAGAAACATAAGCGAGTGTGCACGCTAACAGGAAGTTTAGACAATAGCAGCCCAACAGCGTGCGTGCGTTTAGACTGCTACAATGGGAGTCTCACTAGAACATGATTTTGGTGAATGCTCATTTCCCCTTTTTAACAATACAGTATAGGTGGCCAGAGCTGCAGTGAAAGCCTTCCATAAAGTTCATATGATGCCATTTCTTGGATATATTCCTGGAAGCATTTAATTGTACAATATGTTGTAAAAGGTTCCACATAGAAATTTGTATTTGATGAGTTGCTCCAAGTGGATTTCATGCAAACCTGCTTACTGCAGAAAGCTCAGCAGAAAAATCCTTCCTCAGCCATGCATTACAGTGTGAATCCCTTTATTGTTTGTCAGGATCAATGATAAAATCTTAATAAGACTTCACTTGATGAGGAAATGCCTGGTGCACAAGTTGTTCTAGACAGCGACAGAAGTTATTTACATCAATATTGTACAAAAGCATCTAGTTTCAGAACTTAAAATGGCAGGGATTTCCTTTTTTTGTGGTATTTTTGTTACATTAGCTTCCATGGTTATTTTGTGCCAGTGTGTCTGATGAGTATTTTTGCATAAATCTGGTAACTAATCTCAAACAGATTTGCTCAAGACAACTCAGCCTTGCTGAAACCTTGTAGGCTGTATGCGTCTATCTATTCTCCAGTGGCCTGCTGATTCGAGTGGTTTGAATTTGCATTCAGATTCAGTCAAGGAATTTAGTTATGGAACATCTTATCATCTCAACAATCTACTAGAATTTAGGTTTCAGGATTCAAGCCAATTGTAATATGAGTCAAAGAGAGCAGAAAGCACCTACCACACTAAAAAAAATGTTGGAGAAACTACATCCCAGTGAAAAAAACCCTTAACTCAAAACCAGTAACTCAAAAATCCTTGGAAGGTTTACTGACAAAAGTCAGTTGAATCAAGCCAATGATAAAATAAACATTTAAAGGACTGCAGAGAATAAGAATTTCAGGCAACACTATATAAAGCTTCCATAATAGCATTTTCATTCGACTATTGTTCCTCTTGATTACACAATCTTTTGTCTAAAATCAAAGAATCAAGTTTTAAGGCCATGGGAAATCTTACGAGGGGCGGCTGTGGCTCAGGTGGTTGAGCGGGTTGTCCACTAATCCACTAATCATAGGGTTGGCGGTTCGATTCCCAGCCCACGTGACTCCACATACCGAAGTGTCCTTGGGCAAGACACTGAACCCCAAGTTGCTCCCAATGGCAAGTTAGCACCTTGCATGGCAGCTCTGCTACCATTGGTGTGTGAATGTGTGTGTGAATGGGTGAATGAGACACATTGTAAAGTGCTTTGGATAAAAGCACTATATAAGTGCACCATTTACCATTTATGGTGCTGTCTTTAAGCCTTGGCAGACACTCTCAGATAAATTCCTCTGCATTCAGAGAGCTGAAAATGAAATAATATTTGAAAGAGAGAAGTGAGCATTTCAAACTAGTCTAGTTAGTGACAACACCATTTCAGTCTGTCCCAGCTAAAGACGTTGAGGCTGAATGACGACAGACGCTTTCACTTCAGTCCACAGGTGTTTGGATCCGACGCTCAGTTCCACTCGTTGGACTTGAGAGGCAATGTGTGGAAATGTGACTGTAGATTACTGAGCCTGGAGAGGTGGCTGGAGTCAGAGAGAGTTTCCTATCACAGTGTGGTGCTCTCACCCAGAAACTCTGAAAGGTCAGTACCTCCACGCTATCAGCAGTCCAGTGATCCATGGTGCTGACAAGCAGTGCAGCAGAGCGCAGAGCCATGTTCAATCAAAACCAACCCACTCAGGCAATGGCTCACGGGCCACCAGACAAACCTCCCATCATGGTGACAGATACCACACTCAGAGAAGGGTGAGTAGGAACGCTCCACAGCTTATGATCAAGCATACAGAGAAAGGTAATGTAATACTGGAACCAGCCACCAGGGGTAGTCTTGTATCCTTAGAAGTGAAACCCCAGCTGCACTAGTCACTAGATGTTCAAACCCAATTGGACAAACTGCCAAGAATGAAGGAAGGATCAGTGATGCATGCTCTTACATCCAGATGGTCATTCTCTACATCTCTGCTGTGACAGTCACTTCCAACTCTGTTCACTTACACTGGAGTCTGGCAGAAAGCTTCAGAGTCATGTACAACCAATTCAACAGACCCGGTGTGTAATCTGTGTGACCTGCGGGTCTCTACAAAATATTTTTTTGTCTGTATCAAGAGTGTGTTAGATGAGAAAATGTGCTAGTTGGCTTCATGTGATCATCTTATTTGGCTATCATGCTATGCTATGCACTGCAAAAAAAAAAGTCATCTTAGCAAGTGAAAATATCTTGAATATAGTCAAATTGATCTAGTATTTCTTATAATAAGAGTATAATAATCTTAATATAAGATCATTAAACCCATTTCTAGACATTATAACTCATTTCAAGCTTGTAGTTTTCTTATTCTATAAGCAGATAATTTTGCTTCTTTCTAGAAATAAATGCTTAAAATGAGCACAATTATCTGCCAACAGAACAAGACTATTTCAAGCTTGAAATGAGTAAAAATGGCTCGAAATGGGTTTAAATTCGACTATATTCAAGGTACTTCTACTTGCTAAGATGTCATTTTTCGCAGTGTGAAACAAGACGAGGGTCATTTTGCTCATATTGGTGATGGTCTGATGAAGAATTGCCCTGTCTGATCAGAAATATGATCACAAGAATCAATACCACAAGCTCTTATAGCAAGATACAATCAAAATTTACCATTAAAACTGAGAGCCAAGGATCCCATCGCTCTATTTGATGTACAGTATTAACTCATGGATGATACTCGACGATAAACAAAAGTGGAAATATTCAAGGAATGGTAGAGGTGGGTCATAGCATGTTATGTTTACATTTATACCATTTTTATATTATATTGTTACTCCTTAGCACCTATCTTCTGCACTACCTGTTATATCAGACAGTTCCTCACTAGAGCTGTGTACTGTTCGGTGCTACACCGTCACTTACTCTGCCTGTTGTCCTGTTTTAGTAGTATTGTACTGTCCTGTGTTGTTTGTATGTGCAGTTTGTGTAGAAATGTATAGATCTTATTTAGTTCTGTGTCGTCTCATGTGGTTATTGTGTTGTTTATGTAGCACCATGGTCCTGGAGGAACGTTGTATAGTTTCACTGTGTACTGCTCCAGCTGTATATGGTTGAAATGGCAATAAAAGCCACTTGAACTTGAATAATATCACTTTTCATAAATCGCTAATTAACCGACTATAAATCTACAATACTATAGTATTAACATATAGTATTATACTACAAATCATGATAAAGTATATTTAACAAGAAATGGGGGTAGGGGTGGCTTGACGGTTAAGGCTCTGGGTTACTGATCGGAAGGTTGAGGGTTTCAAAGCCCCAGCACTGGCAAGATGCCAGTGTTGGGCCCTTGAGCAAGGCCCTTAACCCTCTCTGCTCCAGCGGCACTGAATCATGGCTGACCCTGCGCTCTGACCCCAGCTTCCTGACATTCTGGGATATGCAAAGAAAAGAATTTCACCATGCTGTAATGTATATGCGACCAATAAAGACTCATTATTATTATTATTATCATCATCATTATAACAATAGGCAAGGTAAACAACTATGCTTTTATTTTATTTGTAAAGTTTTTTCTTTCTGATCTCCACTGAATCACTTTTACAAAGTTCCGGGGTGATATATGAAAATCATCTTCCTCCGGTGAGGAAAATGGGCCTTTACTGTCTTCTAAACTTCTCCCAAGCAAGCAAGCTGTGTGCTGGATTTTGTCAGAAACCGCATTCCTTGATGATTTGTAGTATGTTGTGTATGATTTTTATTACAGCTCAAATTTTAAGATGTTTCGACAAGATCCAGTGCACAGCTTATCTAGTGACTGAGGCCATGAACTATCAGCAAACGACTGGTCAATGATTAAATGCGGTTAAACACAGCATTACAGTGAAACATTTCTGCACCTCATCACATCCTGTTCACCACAGAGCAAGCTATTTTAATCCTCCACATTCGGAAATATTTGCTGCCACACGAACAAACACAACGTAACACATTTCTGTCTCTGGATAGAAGTGAAACTTTGTTTTCCTTTCGTTCATTGGCACCATATGAACACTGTATGTCGTACTTCCTGAATACTATAAGACTGTACAACAAACCTCAGTGAAGGCTTGTAGCACATTTGAAGATGTACATGTTCATACTATAGCAGTATTATCTACAGAGACACTGTTAGTGAATTATTATTATTTACTAAGTGACAGAGTTGAATTCACAATTGCACAAAAGTTTCATGTGCTTCAGATCGTGACCATATTTTTCCACTTTTCACCACAAGATGGCAGACTAAACCATAACAAACCATTAGAAAGCCCCCACAAAATTGAGCGTGACGTGATTAAAAAAAAAAAAAAAAGTCACCGGGCAAGCTTAAAAAAAAAAAAATCCACACTTCTCTTCTGGAATAGATTTAAAGTGATATTAAAAGATTTATTACAACATTGTATTAATTTATGGTACTTTATACATAACTCACGAAATTACAAGTTTACTGCCAACACAATAATAGTAACATCCTTTTTCTGCAGTGTGGCCAAAGTTTAACAGCAGAAAGTAAACCCACCACCTCCTTTACTGAGAATCAAAGTTCAACATGTCCTACAGCAATAATCCAACCAAGATATGATTAAAACACCAGTCTAATTCTCTCAGAGAATCAGTCCTTCATGCAAGAAAGCACATAACAGTGACCATACTAATTTACCAGTAAAACAAAATCCTTCTTAAATAGATGACATGTAGAAAAGCAAAAAAATAAAATAAAATAATAATAACAATAATAATAATGCAGCAATAAAACTACACAGTAGTAAGCCAATACATTTTAAGAGATAAGGCAATTTGAGCCTGACTGATGATACTAGGAGTTACTCTTCCTCTGTAATTATCACTAAGCTCAACTGCAATTAGATGATTTCACTTAAACTTTTTAAAAGTACTTAATCATTTTCCTTATTTTTGGAAACAACCTCCTGATTATAATATGAACAATTCAAAAGTCGTATTATTTATTATTATCTACTCGTTTTGTTTTGAGAGAATAAACTACTCCACAAGTCGAGTGTGGAAAGTGTTTACCTTTTTTTATTTAACGAACATTTTCACTATTGTTAAGGAATGAAGGGCTGAAAGACCCTAACATAAACAACGCACAAAATTTCTGCAGAGATCATATACAACGTTATCGTCGTCATGAATGAAATTTACAGTGTTTCCTAAAATGCAGTATTTGACAATCGACTGAGGTGAATTAATAACAGCAAAAATCTTATCATTTTATCTAACAGTGTTTGGAAAAGTAGAACACCACAGATTCAGAATCCGTCCTTTCGTCAGCAAGAACACTCATTAAAAAAAAAAGAAAAAAAAAAGCATTATGCCTCCCACTCAATCCACACTACAGTATGTACAGGAAAGCCTCTGTGATCTGAGAACACAATCTACTTTTATACAGCCGTCAGCTTGTATTCATCAGTTACAAATCAATATCTGTAACTAATACTTTTTTGAAAAATGGCACACAGCTAAATCAACATCGAAGGTGTGTGTGTGGTGAAATATGCACTACAGTCCCAGAGTTACCCAACTGGAACAAACTACTCATGGAATGTTGATCAAAGCTTTGCTCTTAAAAAGACGTGATTCTAACCAAATATCCTTAAGACTTGTTTTTACAGGCCTAAGATTACTTAAAACATTCTGTCCACATCATACAACTTGTGGACATAGCCAACAACTCGCTCATAAAGGGGAAAAAACACCCCAACTTGTTTAAACTGCGCTCAATCATTGAAGATTTGAAACAATGCATGTATTCAAATCTACTCCTAGAAGCTGCCAGAACTGGCCATTTAAACAGTCAAACACTACATTAAAAAAAATAAAAATAAACCACCTGTCTCTCCTCATGTGCAAAATGGAAAAGGCATAAATAAATAAACGTGGCTGCTCCTTCTCTCTGTAGGCCTGCAGTAATGCTGAAGAAAATCTATTTCCCATTACAATGAGCCATGACACACTTTGGCATTTGACTCTTATATAAAACACGTCATGAGTTCCAAAGTCATACAACTCATGATCATGTACACGTAATAAATAAACATGGACACTGAAGAGAAGGAGAGAAACAATTAGATAATCAATACAATCTTACTCATGATTTGTAAAGTGCCGTCCCTTGCATCTTTACTACATTTGTTTCTTTTTAAATAAACGGTGTTTGATGGCAAATTAAATTAACTTGATGATGATTCTCCAGACTGAAGAAACGTGAGGGATCTTCGTCCACCTCACGTCAACATGGCTGCCAGGAATAAAAATAACCACAGAGAATCCTGATCAGCTTGTAGCGGGCTGGGTGTGAGTGGCCGAGGCCGCATTTGACTCCTCCCCCTCTGTGCTCTGGTCTGTGGTTGGCCCAGTGGCAGAGCCCGATGCTGTAGAAGAGCTCACGCCGTTGGATGTGCTGACAGAACTGTGCTGGATGGCCTCGTTATGAGGGCTGCTGGGGACGGACATCTCCTCGCTGCTGTCCTCCTTATCGAGTACTGAAACATAAAAGCAACACAACTGAGTAAAAGAAAAGGGGGGGGGGGGGGGACCGCTCCTGTAACTTCTGTAGATTATTCTTGAAGGGTATGTGCTGATAATCAGTTATACAAGTTATTGCAACGTTTGGTAGCGCGCTACATTAAGGTTCTGTCTGTTCTGTCCTTGGAAGCAAAAGACTGCAGTGTCTCCAGTATTGCTATGGGAGCAGCTATCAAGCAGGAGTCTGTATGTTCACGTTTAAATAAATACAGCGCTTAGCATTGTCTTCCAAGAAGAGGAAAAAAAACAAGTGTTTACCTGGCCAGCCTGGTGTTAGTACTACACAAGGAAAATGGTTAGGATTAAACTGTTGCCAAGGAAAAAAGTTAACAGCATAAAATCAAACTAAATTCCAGGAATTATTGCCTTCCAATAAGTGGCTTTCAAACAGCCATACAACTGAAACCACACACCCACACAAAACCCCCAAATAATATGAAAGTTCTGAAGAGGCCATGGCATTGCTCCTGGGTGGAACTTTAATAAAAGTATCACTGCAGTGCCACAGTTCTGACCCTGTGAACACAGCACGCAAAACAAGCTAGCATCTATTCAGTCGATTTGATGCGTAATTGCTATTAAACTCGGTTTCTGAGCCTGATCCGTGCTTTGCATTTTATTATTCCCCGAGCTTGCTTTGTAACCTTTAATTAAAGTTACAATGTCATTTTAAACCAACATCATAAGGGTGTATTATAGGCAGTGGCGTGTGGCTGAGCCCTCGCACCCCTCCCAGCGTTCTCATTTGTTTCTTGCTACCTTGCCAACTACTGCAGCGACAGATGATTACAGCACCTGATTTTAATGATGCTCACACTGGAGAGAGGCAGAGACTCGCAGTCCAAATGCCACCAGCTGCTCCACAATCGCAATGAATTAATTGGATCCTGATGAGGGAGGAGAGAAAAAAAAAAAAAAAACTCTCTATGTCTCGTAAAGAAATGCAGACTACTATGATAATTAATACAGCTAATGATGCAAAAGTCCGCTGAAATGGCACTTGATAATTAACATGAGGGGTTGTTATCTCACATTTGTGTGCGTGCGTGCGTGTGTGTGTGCGCGAGCTTTTTATTTACGCTTTGAAGACACGAGAGTGTTATAAACACTCGCAGTATTGTGTGAGACCAGGTTCTGGTCAGGTGATGTTGCGAAACATGCATTTCCAGAAGGCCGTGAATACTCCTGACAGCTCTGAATAAGGTCGCACTCGATGTAAATCGACGAGACGAGCGTTTCTTGTGCACTCTTTTCGGGCCGTATTCAGACTTCTATAATGACTTCTAATGGCATTATACAGAAGAGCACAGGGTGAGATATATTATCATATGCAGCACTTCTGGTTCCTGAAACTGCCTTTCTCTCTCCCTCGCTTCCTCTCTCGCATTCGTTTCTGATCATCTAACCGGTACGAGCAGATGGGTTATGTGCACTGCCAAGCCAAGGCATGGCCTGCCATGTTTGCAGGGCAGCCTGGGTAATTCCCCCCACACCTGCCACTGTGGAGCCATGATCAATAGTGCTAACATTTAGAAATGCAGAAGCATGTGGACCTCACAGGCCTGGCTACTAATGCTGGACCAAAGAGATCGACATGGCCTACTTCATATCCATAATTCAGCTCAGTAAAATATATTAAACACAGAAAGTGGTCGTTCATTACACTAGAGAACTTCCTGACAGAAGACATGACCATCTGCTGTTGCCAATAAATGCGGGAGAACCTCATCTAGTTGTTTACTAAAATAAAAAGACAAAGTGATATTCCAACCTCCATCTTATTTCAGCTTGCTTCTAATATATGACCCCTCATACTGCACTCCACCACAAACACGAGTGAAGGATGGCCTCATCCATTACCACAGCCCTCACGCCGCTCCCGCAAACGCACAAACCAGACACCCGCAAATGAGTTCACTCCCTGACAACCTCATCCCGCCCGGCCACCATCGCTCCAATAATATGCATGGGATGTGTCAGTCCTGCTGCTCTAACAATGGCGTTGGATAATGAACGGCGTGGCGGTGAGGTAGCATGTCTGCAGCAGGACAGCCTTGCTGCTATAATACACTCATTTCGGAGGCAATCATTGTCAATACGTCTGTGCGGCTCGCTCATTGAGCTCTGGAGACAGACCCGAGGAGAAGCAATGCTCTCAATCTCGCTCAATCGCTTTCTCTCACAAACATACACACAACACCATCAAAAAGATCTGAAAGTCATTTTGTTTACAAAAAAAAAAAAAGAAAGAAAGGAAAAAGTAAAAAAAATAAATAAATAAAGTTGAGGAAGTGCTGTAACTGAAGACTCGCAGGAAAATGCGTACACAAAGGCAACCATTAAGCTCTGGTTCTGAGGATCCGCTGCTAGCACAGCCTCCCACAACTGCTCCTTCATTCCACTGACAACAGCAAATTGATATGAAGTGGCTGCATATGGGAGACAAGCTACAGATCTGCTCATTTCATAAGATGTCATTAGAGCATAACGGCTGAAGATGTGCCTGAATCACATATGCCCCTCCATCTCAGACTCGCTCATTTACCTTTAAAGTGAAAAGGCAGCAGTTTGGAAGAGGAGAAACATGAAAACAACATTGCTAATTAAAAAAAAAAAAAAAAACACAACAAAAAAACCTACATACAGTACATATAACCTATGATTCATTTACAACGAAAATCCTTAAGGAACATGAAGTCCTGAGTAGCTAAGCATGAATCTGTGTGGTTGCTATAGTACCTACTGTACGGGCCTTTTCAAATCTAATCTTCACATTTCATCAAGTACCCAACATAGCAATTACGCCAAAGACAAATATAAAAAATAAATAAATAAAAAAGAGAAAGAATGAAAGCAGAATATGAGGCTTTAACAGCCTGTTAAGCAAGCTTAGCTACTGCAGGGCATACTGCTGGTACAAAAACACATCGGAAAGTAATAACATCATGGAGAAATCTTACAAATGCCAAAAGCTGTTTCAGCAAAACACGTTTAGATTCTGTAAAGAGGTCCATCAGGATAATATTCAGGAGCTAATAAAATGTGAATGAAAGCAGGGCCGGGCGATATATCGATATAATATTGAAATCGTTATAACTGATTATGCGATACACTTTTCTGGAGATATCGTTGGAATGGTGATGCATTTTCTCAGTTTTTAATCATTACAAATTAAATGGTACTGAAAGGATGCTGTTGATTTGACGTAACTTTTTTTCTTTTAACCTTAATCTTCTTTGCCTTTGCAGGCATTAAAGTATCGACAAACTCAGTTGAGCATTTTTTTTTTTTTTTGTTCATTATAATTAGATATCATAATACGCATCATGTATAGCAGAAATGTCCTCAAGTATCGTGTTATGATATTTTTGTTATATTGTCCAGCCCTAAATGCAATCATCCTCAACTTGTTAAAAAAACAACAACACAAATCTAAAATTTGATTTAAAGACAATGTGAACATTCAAAAGGCACGTTGTTTCTCAGAAGGACATGCATTTTTTTAATTGGTTTTATTGATCAGGATGATTTGATGGGCTTATGAAAGGTAGGCATCTCTACAAGCCTTTGTTGATCCACTTATTATTTTATAGAGGCAGAAAAAAAATGTCACTACACTTTAGATTAGGAAGATTACAGACAAAAATCATTTTATCTTTTAAGCCATTAGTATGGTTGAATCATGTACAATCTGAGGAAGGTCAAGAGCTAACAAGAAAAAAAAAAAAAAGGTCAGTCTTAATTTCAGTCTTTCTTTTTACAGCTTTGATTTTAGTTTGTTCCAAACACACAGTTCTGACATACGAGAAGAGAGTGCTAATGTTCTGCAGTGCTCACTCAAACTTCAGTACTCACAGTGGTAGCCAGATTTCTTCTGCATGAGCGTCACTGGGCAGTCCTTATGAGCCAGCAGGAGCTGCTTCAGCTGGGCCACCTCGTTTCGTAACAGAGTCACCTCGTTCTGCAAAGACGGAGGACGAGACAGACACATCCAGCTGAGATCATATTCGTGTTAGGACAAAAACAAATAACCTTTACATACTTCAATAACATCCCAGAATACATATCCAGTCTCAGCAGAGATGATGTCTTGGATTGTTTGCTAGAGCGCAACACCTGTCAATAGAAACTGTACACAATAGTACAACAAATGTAAATTTGTTCCACCCCAAAAAAAGAGGCCTGAAAAAGAAAATGACAGAATGACACCGAGGAAAAAAAACAAAAAACCCACACGAGTTATAATGACAACTATGGAAGTCACAAGAACAGACTTAAATAGCTGCGGGAATCTCTGGGCACCAAAATGCAATTATAAAAATGTATTTATGTATTTTGATCTTACTTTTTTCTAATACGACCACTCGCTTTTAAAACAACATTTTCCCTGGTGATGAAAATTCCTACTTGGATTAACACATTATCTTTTATAACACCAGATTAACAAATAAAAGTGCATCAACTGGCAGGTTACATCATCATTGTATTTTCAGCCAGTGTAAACACTGGAAAGAAATTAACAAGGAGTTCAGAAGGTCCTGAATTTATAACTCAATCTATTTCAGAATCTTCATGTGCCTATAAAGCCTCCTTCCAAGTCTGAGGTTTCGATTTGGCCTTTTTCTTTTTAGCTGAAGCGGAATGAAGTCCACATGTAGGACTATGTCTTTATGTTTCACTATCTAAGGGTTTTTAAGGTAAAGGTGGAAAAACAAAACAAAATCATGCAGAAGTCAATGTAAAGATCAGAGTTGCACTGATGCAGAATCTTTCATGAGAGGATTGCAATGCTTTTGAGTTATTATTTGTGCCATCCCTAACCGCAACCAGCTCAATAGTTAAGCAACAATGAATTAAAAAACAAACAAAAAACGTTTATACCAAGTCTCAACAATCAATGCTGAAAACCATTCTTACAGGAGTGAACTATGGAATTCTGATGTTCAACTTGGTTTATCCTTTCTCAACGAAGTGAATTATTGGGCCATTACCCTCAAAAAGGAAAAGTAGAGAAAATGAGATGAGAGAACGACAGAAGGAGCGAGTGCTATCCTCTCAGTCAGCAGAACTCCACACCCCATTCTGCCAAGATTTACTCTCCTCTTACTGCTCTCTTGGGATGCCGTGCTGCGTGTGTCAAAGATGGGCCCGTTTAACAGTGAAGGTGACTTTTAGGGGATTTAGAAGAACATGGGCATGTGAGAGGGGCAGATTACTACATGGCAGATTTAAGTGCTTTCTCCTCTCCTCTAAAACAGGGCTGATGCTTTAATCTATTCAAGTAAAAGGCGGCCAATTTACTTGATTCCATCTGTTAGGGCTTGGCGGCGGCGGCTAGGCAAGGCTGTAGAGGAACAGATTTAAACACAGCTGGTGGAGCCGTGGATCTCCTCACCACACGCACGGCAACATCCCATTACGACCAGCACTGCGGCTCTCGCGCTCGTACCGTAAGCCTGCTTATTCGCCTCTTCCTGTGTTCTGCTCTATCCATCCCTCTCTCCTTTCTGCCCATAAAACACTGATGGATCCATGTAACCCCTTTATACAATACAATTCTACGGCCAATTCGGGAGAACTGGAGGCATCAGGCAGATAATTACTGACTAAATATAGGCGCGCAGGTCTCCGACAGGAAGTGAACGGCTATTAGAGTAAAGAGTAGGAACTCTATTGAGAAACGTAGAAAGTACAATTGAACCGAGAGGACAACAGGGGGCATGTTGTTCGGTGCGTGACAAAGCACATTAAGGGCCAAATCACCTAGCTGAAAAGCTGCATGGATTCCAGTGCTTTTACAGTATCATACGTGTCTTTACAGATCATCCCAGGATTACTAATGAATTCAAAACCTCAACGCACCATTTACTGTGCAGTAATAATATTTCTGGAGGCTCAAAGGTGGTGTAACGTGCAGATCTTGTGCAGCATGCTGGCCGGCTGGCGCCGACATCTCGTTAAAAAACCCGTTAAGGATGATGTCAAAGTAATCGTATATCATTAGAGCTCTCTGTGCTGATCAGCAAAACCAATGGGACAGACAGAGAACATTACAACACTCTAATGGCACTGATTAACATACTGCATAAAACGATATACTCTAATGGTCTAGATTTAATTTCTGTACGATGCTCTGCTCTGCTCTCTGTAGTTACAGTTACTGTTTTAATACCCTTCTTTCCTTCCATGCTCCCCCCTACCTCTCTTCATCTGCCCGTGTTCATTTAACCCTAAGCAGAGTTACAACAATCTCATCAGCACCCCCCGCCTGTCTCTCCGTCACAAAGTAATCACTCTCGTTTTCTCCTCCTCCTCCTCTTCCCCCTCTTGGAGCCCCCACCCCTTAATGGACAAACAGGACAGACAGCACGCAAATAAACAGCGGCACATCTCATTAAATTGTCTGGAACACGTCGCCTCATAGCCTAGCGTGTCCCTATCAGTAGAGACAACAGTTACGTGAACTGTTTCGAACTTGTCAGGAGCAAATCCTAATTGCCTTCCGCAAAATGGCGGTTAAAAGAGACGGGTTTCCCTGGGAGAGTTCCAGGGCCAGCTCTTAAACGCGCAGACAGAAGAGACGACACGCTTGTGTGCCGATGACATCTGGAGGAAATGTCTTTATTGACAGGGGTGTATCAATGCAGGATGCTTAGACACATACGCAGACACAACTCACACACATACTCACACGTGCACACATTCACCATAGCTGTCAGAACAAAACACTTCTTAATCACCATTAATGATTTCATCACTATGTCAGGGAAATAAATGTCTTTAATCAGGGTATGAACATAACATCATAAACACACACACAATCTTTATGAGGACATTCTATTGACATAATTATTAACGCAGCTAATTAATGCTACATCTAAACCTAACCCTAACAACAAATCCTAGATCTGACATCGTAGAAAACATATCAGATCCTGTAACAAATGATTAGAATTGGATTTGGTTAAAGAAATTTTATTTGTGGAACTGTTTGAGGATTTAATTGAATTATATTAATTATTACTATCATCACAATGTAGGTGATATTTATGTGAAGGAATTTAACTGTAAAGAGATTCAGTTTAAAAAAATACACATTTTAAAGTTTAATATTGAAAACAATATTAAATGTAAAAACAACAACAACAATAATATCAAAACAACAATAAAAGTAAGAAAACAATAGAGGATCGGTATCAGCTGATACTCAAGGTTTCAGCATCGGTATTGGAAAAGAAAAAGTGCTATTGTGCTACTTTATTATATTTATTATAAATATTACATGTTTACAATATTAAATATTAAAATGACTGTTATTACTATCTAAACCCTTTTCGCATTCTGTACCGACATACATAATTTCCATTTCGAACAAGATGTTGTCAACTGTTCATTTCATTAAATCAATACCAAAAAAAAAAAAAAGATATTATTCAATGTACACACTTTCAAAATAAAAGATTTGTGACACGTGAACAAACACTTGTTTGGTATTTATAGTATTTATTTATTCATTTCTATTCCAAACAAAACCTCTTTAAATGGAAACGTGGAAACGCGCTGGCCCACTGTATCTGCATGGTTTCGTATCGATACGTGGTAAAATGTGACTTTATTAGTAGAATGTGTATTTATGGCACTCTGTGCAGGAGTTTAAGATGGCTGCACCTGATGCCAGTGCTGAGGTTTTTTCATCTTGAGGAACTGGAGATGCCTTTTAAAACTTTAATTCTTAGCTTTGCTAATTTCATTAGCTAATTTATCCTATACACATGCACATTATTAAGATCGTTTACGGTGCCATAATGTATAAATGATGCATTTCCTTACGTATTGCAGGCTGTCCAGACAAAGTTGAGAGGCAGAAGGATAAAGAAATGATTTGGAAATTGTATTATATTAAAATCATGTTATATTTCTGTATTGTGCATAGTTTTTTTTGTACCTGCAGTTTCACTTTCCCTCCATACTATTATTAATGTTTGATAAACCCTTTGAATGTAAAATATAATTTATTATAAGGCTCCAATGTTTTATCGTTGCAAGCCTCGGCACATATAAATATTGTGATGCATCATAACCTGATTTTCCATAATGGTGATGGTTATGAAATATGTAAACATGATTCAACAAGCAAAATATAGAACAGGCACTATAGCATTAATATTTCTGATAGTAAATTTTATTCAGTTTTTCTGATCTATTTTACTTTGCTTCACTAACCTGAACCACCTATTGTAATAAAAAAATAAAAAAATAAAAATCTATGGACTTCGTTATTCTCTAACTGTACCACTGTGATGTGAGGGAAGTTCTAGCAGCCTCTGAGTGGAAGGTGTATAAGGTGTACCTGTAGCTGTCCATTCATAGAGCTCAGGTCTTCAGCTTTCTTCTCCAGACTCTGCACCCACACTTTCCTTTTCTGTCTGCAGCGTGACGCCGCTGCTCTGTTTCTCTCCAGAAACTTCCGTCTCTTCTCATCGGGGTCTTCATTGGTTGACCGGCGCCGCCGCCCACCTGTACTGGGCTTGTGCTGAGTGGGCGGGGCTGGAGACGCCTATAAACACACACCAATATGCACAAATGAACCACAGTGCCATACGTAAATAAAAATAATAGTACTTTTTTTTTTCTTTTTATTTCTAGAGACATTTTTAACAACTCAAAGATTATAGCAAGTAGAAAAAAAACAGGTTATGTACTAATATTTTTAAAGTTTTGTTAAAAAAATCAAAATAATTATGGCATAATTATGGCAAAGTTGGTATAATATAGGCATGTAAACAAAAATTTCGGCTGCAGGGACACTAACGTTGGGGGGAAATCTAACTGCACGTGAGATACATGAGCACCTAATGTTTAATTAATAATTAATTATAATTACATAATTATAATTAATTAAAGCATAATATTATTAAGCCATACAGGATTCCGCCGAGTTGTTTTGTGATTATTGCATGCAAGAATGCTTGATTTTGCGCTCAGTTTTTTTTCCCAAGATTTGCGATGCAGCTTAGAGTTTTTTGTGCTTTTTTTTGCGGAAAACTACCTGAATTGCATGCAATTGTTTTGCATGATCTTTCAGTGATGTTTATTGGTAAATGACATCTACTTAGCTGTACTCATGTTTGTCGCACATGAATCGAAGAGGGATTTCACTGAAAGTGTGTTGTGATGATGTCCCATGAAAATCTGCAGCAATTTAAAAAAAATTGTAAGCTCCTCTGAATATTGTGGTATTTGCTTGATTTTGTGTTCATTTCTGCGATTGCAAAATCGTGAAATCCTGAAGGGACTGATATAATCAATATAAGAGTATAAGTAAACACTTTGGTAAAACTAGTCCTGGGGACAGGTTAGCTGTCTCCTTGAGACCCCAATATACACAATCAAAATTATTACGCACAGGTGTTTCTGTGGTTGATGTTGCTGGTTGTTGTAGTGACTGTGGACGTGTCTCCTCAGCTGGTGGTGTGACTGGTGGTGGGACTGGTGTTGGGATTGGGGGCAGGACTGTGGGCGGAGTCTGGGTGGTTGCCCGGCTTTGCTCTGTGTCTCCGTTGGTTACCTGAGGGAGCTGCTGACTGAGAGCTGCCTTCAGCTTCTGCAACGAGATGAGGTCAGATGACAAGAAAAAACCCAGAGGAGTCAGACGTAGTGATGACACCAACCGAAAAGGTCCATCGTAGGTCAAAATACCATGGGTAATAAATACATTCAAACTCGTTTGAACTGCACAAAACCCTCTTTGATACTGACAATGTCAGTGAGTTCCACTACCAAGAATCATTTTTATTTCAACAATTTAAAAAAATATATATATAGTTTGTGTAGTTTCTGTTAAGAGTTTTAAGAGCATTTATTTATTACTTTTTGATTGAAATATATATAAATATATAAAACAATGCCAATGAAGTACAACCCCTGGAAAAATGATGGAATCACCACACATAGAGGATGCTCACCTAGCCTTTCTATTTTGTAGCAAATAAACATATCGCAGATATGAGACAATTTTTTTTTTTTGCTTAATAGCGGAACATTCTGGCTTTGTGAAACATGCCTCAAACAAATTTAATGAGATTGTTTTAATTAATGGCATATGGGACTGGGATTTACATATAGAGAAGCCAAATGAAAACCAGCACTAAAGTGGGTTAAAGAGATGCAATCATGGAATGTGGATGATTGGATGAAAATAATATTAAGTGATGAATCACAAATCTGCATTGGCCAAGGAGATGATGCTAGAACTTTTGTCTGGTGTTGATCAAAAGAAACATACATTGGGGGAAATAAGTATTGAACGCATCAACATTTATTTCAGTAAATATATTTCCAATGAGGCTAATCACATGAAATTTTCAAAAGACATCAGTATTAACTCAAGAAATCTAAAAATATAAAGAATTCACAACATTAAAGTCCATAAATAAAGTTATGTGTAATAAAGTGGAATGACAAAAAGCAGTTCTCCAAGGCAAGTTAATGCAAGGAACCAGGTGAAATCCATAAGTAATCATACCTCCTATCTGTGCAAATTAATATCAGATGGGTTACTAAATTGATGGTCTATAAAAAGGCTTTTCCTTACCAAGGTGTCACACAAGAAACTTCATATGATGGGTAAAAGCAAAGAGCTCTCCCAAGACCTTCACAACCTTATTGTAGCAAAACATATTGATGGAATCGGATACAGACGCATTTCAAAACTTCTGAATCCTCCAGTAAGCACCATTGGGGCCATTATCTGCAAGTGGAAGCAACGTCACTCCGTCATCAACCGGCCACGCACAGGAACTCCTCACAAGATTTCTGACCGGGGAGTCAGAAAAATAGTCAGAAGTGTAGCCCAAGGGCTAAGGACCACTCAGAAAGAGCTCCAGAAACACCTGGAGGCAGCAGGTACCATTGTCACAGAGAAAACCATAGGCAATGCACTCCAGTGCCATGGCCTCTACGCTCGCCTCACAAGACTCCATTACTAAAGTAAAGGCATGTCGAGGCTCGTTTAAAGTTAGCTGTAAACTCATTTGGACAAGCCTATCAAATACTGAAGAGTGCAAAATTGAACTTTTTGGCTGTCATACTAAAAACCATGTTTGGAGAAGAAATGGCACTGCACATCACCCTAAAAACACTATACCAACAGTGAAGTTTGGAGGTGGAAGCATCATGGTGTGAGGCTGTTTTTCATCACATGGTACTGGTAGACTTATAATTGAAGGAAGAATGAATGGAGCCCTTTACCTCAACAGTCAATGCACAGGTGTATGCTGAAATTTTAGACACTTTTCTCATTCCATCGATTGAAAATAGGTTTGGTGATGAAGACATTTTTCAGGATGAAAATGCATCTTGCCACAGAGCAAAGAGTGTTAAAGCTTTTCTTCAGGAAAGGCAGATCAACTCAATGACATGGCCAACAAACAGTCCGGCTATCTATCTCATTGAAAATTTATGGTAGAAATTTTAAAAAATTGGTCCATGACAAGGCTCCAAAGCTATGACAAAGCTGATCTGTCAACCACTATTCAAGAAAGTTGGAACCAGCTTGATGGAGGATATTGTTTTTCATTAGTGAAGTCCATGACTCAAAAAAATTCAGGCGGTCATATAAGCCTAAGCAAGAGCAACAATGTATTAATTGTGATTTTTTGTTGTTGTTGATTCCATAATTTTTTTCTCAACATTGACTGATTCCAAAATTGTTTCCTCTACTTGATCTGGAAAAACAATATGGCATTAATTTAACTTAATTTGTTTGAGGTATGTTTCACAAAACCAGAATGTTCAGCTAGTGAACAAAATTCGTTTTGTGTCATATCTGTGATTTGTTTGTTTACTATGAAGTAAAAAAGCCAGGTGAACATCCTCTAAGTGTGGTGATTCCATCATTTGTGCCAGGGGTTGTATTTCAATTACATATGAATTCTTTCAAATATCTAAAGGTTTTATTCATTTACATGTTAAATAATCCATCCTTGAATAATGAATTGAATGACTTTTCTGGACTCTTGCGATGTGGACTCGTCTTGGAGTCTTTTGGACCCGTGATTCTTATATTCATGAATAATACAACTCTGCCTACAATTATTGCAGCTCTCGCACAGGTAGCTCCCAATTCTGCAAGTCTTTGCGAAGCTTTCATCCACTTTCACAGAGAAACTGTTCAGTACAAGACCCTAGATTTCAGCTGCTGTGCAAGAATGACTTGTGGTCAAATGTCTAATTAAGCAGCAAGCTCTAGTGCAACTCGATAGCTTATTCCGTTATCTCCCTTCTCCAGCAGTACAGCAAATTACAACAGAAGCAAAATGTTGCTCGTCATTCTACTGTCTGTATAAGCTTTCGTTCTCTTTTAGCAAAACTGCTGCTCCAACAGCCCCTCTCATAAGTCAGAGAGCTAAACCACATTAGAGAGAGGCAGGTACAGGAGATTAGAGTAATTAACTTCCAGAGAAAGCGGGAGGCAAGGATTAAAACAACATATTCATCACCACTAAAAACAGATGCTTCCCTGCATCCTGTTCCAGAGGAGTAATAGCTGTCGTAGCTAATTTCCTATTCCCTTGAGACGGCCGTGATTCTCTCCTGTCAGGGAAATCTTTCTCTCCCGGGCGAGCCGTAGCTCGCATAGCATAGCGACCTCATCGCTAAGCACCCCTTTCCTAACTCTGCCTCCCACTGAGCCTGTCACATTCCCCACAGCTTCCTAACAATAATGTCAACTCTCACACTCTGAATGACATCCACACACGCTTGAAGCATCCAGCCATACTGAATCGCGTCCGTCTTCATATGGCCGTTCTTTGGCAATGTGTGGTATATATCACAGATATAAAGCGCCGCACTATATACATCACGGATCTAAAGTATCTCGCTGAAAAAGAAGGGTGGGGGTGGGGGGGAAGCAACAATGTTGCAAAAAAACTAAACAAAGTCAAAGGCATCACGTAACAAATGCACCCACAGCAGGTGAACAAGGCAACTGAGGGCTAAGAGAGAGAAGAGAGATTCATTAATATGAAAAAAAACAAGAGGGGGACATTCTTTTAACAGCTACCTCTGCCAGACCTATCTATCTAGCAAATTAGTTTATAGTATAACAACCCTCCAGAACTCCCTGGAAAGAAAGAGAGAGAGAGAGAGAGAGAGAGTGTGAGAGAGAGAGAGGAAACTGAATCATATTTCATATCTGCCACAGGAACCTCATCAGTGCAATAACCCTCCATCTCTGGGGTGTTATCCAACCATCTGCTACTATATTACTTATCTTTATTTTTCAACTAATTAACAGCATAATCTTCTAAATTCAGCAAGTTAATTATCATTATTGTGGTCTTTGCAGCATCATCAGTCCTTGTAAAGTGCCGTGTCTGTGTCTAGGGAGGAGAGGAGAGGAGAAAAAAAAGAGAGGGATAAAGGGATGGAGGGGTGGATGGCAGGAGGAGGGGCAGCATCAGAGAGGAGCCTGTTTTCCTGATGTGAGCTCATTAGTTGTTGTGTTTTGTGTGTGTGTGTGTGTGTGTGTGTGTGTGTGTGTGTGTGTGTGCGTGTGTGTGGGAGGGGATGGCATTGAAAGAGTAAGTACATGCTCTGATGTTTCAAACCCCTGTATGCATGTGGGTATTTGTGTTATGTGTGTGTGCGTGAGAGAGATAGAGGGTGTACAGATTGCGTACAGGGTCAGGTTGGGATTCTGCTGAACAAAAGGTTCCATGCAGGGTGAGGCACAGTAATGTGCTTTTCTGAGCGTGTGCCAACTTCCCTCCTCACTCCGGTTGCCCCCGATGACAACCTGCTGAGCACAGTGCTGTATGTGCGTTTGTCATTTCGAACACGCGCGCATACATCCATATACACTCCTGCGACAGACAGGCCTCTATCCCTACACCCGTCGCCCTTCTCCCCTAGAGCGAGTTTACATGCTAATATCTGGAGGAGCTGCATGCTGAGAACATTTACAGCAGAGTGATCAACACTTCATCACTACACCACAGGCCTGCACGAATACACCCTACACACACATACACTCTGTGTACATTCAATACACTGTAGTAAACACAAGATCACACCACTGTAACGTGTGCCAGAGAAAAATAAATATATAAAGCAAAATTTTAGTATTCACTCGGACTATAGATTTATTTTCTTTTACTAATATCAGCAGTATGTTGTGGTAAAAATTCAGCAAATAAACAAGGATGCAAAAAATGCTGTTCTGTCTACACATATATTGCTTTCAATTATTTATCAATGAATCACACTGTAATTACATTCTAATAATCCTAGCACCACAAAAATGTATCGTTACATCCATACATCTCGTTTCTTTGTCTACAACAGAAAAACACAACTTTTTTAAGTGCTGCCCTCTAGTGCTTAAATAAATGAAGTACATTCAGATGTAATGAATGCAAGTACAGATATAGTAATTATCACACAAAAAAAGAAGACTTGGACAGATAGATATTTTATATTCAAACACTCTGACTTTAAAAATATGATGTGTAAAGATTTTAAAAATGAGATCAAACCTTTAATAAAGTAAATCTCTAAATAAGTACAAAAAGGGAATTACCATCTTTGCTTCTGATTGGACAGATTGTGGAGAGGAGGGGCCGGGGATCCCAGGAACGTTAGGCACTACGGTGACTGGTCTTACCAGCTAAGACAGAACACATATGGATAACATGGGGAAAGGAGATAAATTGGCATAATTAGTCTCTCTGAAGACACTTTACACCCCAATCTGCTAAATGTCCACTCAACTCTCTCACACAAAACACACCCACACACAAAGCAAGCACCATGTACACAGGCTAACCCCATAGCTCACACTCATTAGGCTGAGTGCCTGGCATTTGCAGGTGGCACAACACACAGAAAGATGTAGCTACCAAGACCTCATCTCTACCAATGTAAACAAACCCACATGACCAGAGAGAGAGAGAGAGAGACAGAGAGAGAAAGAGAGAGAGAGAGAGAGAGGGAGAGAGAGAAAGAAAATGAGGGAGGGAGAGAGAGAGAGAGAGAGCAGGTGGAGCAGAAGGAAATGCACTGAAAATGTGGACAGACACACAGATACTTCAGCATCTCGGATATCTAAGGGATAATCCATGGCTAGGTGTGCATTACACAATTTTAATGCACAACGTGGAGGCAAAGAATCACCCGACGTGACGCGGAGTGCATTAAAATAGTGTTATGCACACCTGGCTGTAGATCATCCCACTTATACCGTGGTCACTTGCCAGCATTGACAAGATAAAGCTGTCATTGATGTTTGCAGTGCAAAATTTGATTGAAAGGATAAAAATAGCGGTTCATTTTCATTAGTTATTTTATATACAAGACGTTAGATCTAGAATTAAAAAATAAACAAACAAATAAATAGAACACTGCGACCTGATTATGTAAGGTTTTTTTTTTTTTTTTTAAATTACTTTAGTACTTATTTATACAGAACCACAGAAAATTATGTTGTCCACACATTTTTGGTCAATTTGAGAACATGCAGCTGAAATTTTGAATCGAGTAACCTACTAAATTACCATCAAGTTACTAGATTCAAAATTACACAGTTGTTTAATTCAGAATGGGTTGCTCACTCCAACCAAGATTTTATTTTTCTCAGAATTATTTTAGATGGCTAGTTCCAACTGTTTGCTAGTGAGCTAACATAGCGTTAGACAGACAATAAATAAATCTAACAGATTAGTTATGTAACTGGTAACGGACAAATAATGGACAGTGTCGTGTTGGTTCAGTGCAATAATTTGACCAAAAAATCTAGTTTTATAGTATTCTCGTTTCAATGAAACACCACATGATCCCCCAAGTGAATTTTTAGGGCCTTATGGGGGATCCCTTAATGCTCAGTTCGAACACTGACTGTATGTTACAGTTGTTTATAGGCAGTGCATTAATTTACAACAGTCATTAAACTGATCGGAACTATCTGTGCATAATACGGTTTGAACCCACACCTTCCAGCCAATCAGAATTGAGTTTTCAGACACACCATGTGTCACACCATCATATAAATTATGATATGGGCTTGTTTGTCCTCCCAACACCCACTCCACTATAACATCTTTCCACACATGGAGATATGAACGTGAATATGTATATCACAGCTCTGATCCAACTACTGAAAGCCCATACAAGGACACTGAACATGTCATAGAGCCCATTATGGCTGAAGTGTCCTCTCGCTGTGTCTTTTTCTTTTTCCTCCCTCTCTCATTTTATTGCTGTGACATACAACTGCCCTTTTCTAAGGCCCATTAGTTCTCTCATTCTCCCTCTCCATGCTACACAGGCGGTGTCGGAATAATAAATACCGGCCTGTCCTCTGTGCCATGCTGAAATGTGCCAGTGACAAATCCCCCCCAACGTCACTCACGATACGAGTACACTGCGCCACTTTTTTTTTGGGAAGGGAGTCACTTTCAAATGTTTAATCGCCCGGCAAGAGAACGAATAGTCCTCTGAGAGTTCTATATGTAGATAAACTGGTTGCATGTGTGGAAGAAATGTAGTAAAAAAGTAGCACTAATACAATTTCCTTCAAAGTTCTGAAGAAATTTTAAAGGAAAACATTCCCTCTCAGTGCAGTAATACCCCCAGGAATGGCAGATGGATTACATGCTTTTAAGCTCTGCAGTGTGACTACTCTTAATTGGACAGAAAAAAAAAACTCTCATCTCTCTGAGAATAAAGTTATTACATCTGGTGAAGGAATAAGCATATTTGGTATAAGAAATAAGAACTGTGTAAACGTACAGGTATGGCAGCGGGGATGTGTACGCTAGAGCTGGCGATGGTGGCTGGGATGGCGACGGGCATGGTCTGTCCATTTGGCAGCTGCAGGATCACTGGGAATGTGCCAGACACAGGACTGGAGACAGAGCAGAGGCAGATGTGCATAGTAATACCATAAATATATGCATATTATCTATCGTTACAATTTAACATGAAATACAAATTTTATATATACATATATATATATATATATATATATATATATATATAAAAGGAAACATACTGTATATATGGCTGTATTGGTGTTTTTAAGCCTTTTAAAGCAAATTAAAATGAGAATGTTGGCGATACTGATGACAGAGCAACTCAGAAAAATTTAGCAAGTTGCAAACTTAAATATCAGCTTAAGTACTTTAAATAATAGATAACTGAAATAAAAAGCTCCTGATGATTAAAAAAAAGGAGAAAAAAAGCTGAGGCGTGAAAATTAAAGGTTCTTAAGTAACAAGCAACATTTTGGAGCTACTTACACTATTGGCCTATTAGAGGATGGGACTTGAGTTATAACAGAACTAGATGTTGGAGATGGAAGGGCTTGCTGAATAACAACACTAGCGTCAGTACTGGCCAGAAGTACATTGGGGACTTGGAGGGAGGCAGGACGGACTATAGTGGACGTAGGTAGCGAGGTCGGCTGCAAAGAAACCTCCTGAAAATATCATATGAAACCGAAGGTGCATCAACCATTAAAAAAAAAAGTGGCATTTCAGTCCTTTGTAATTATATTCCATGCCCTTTATACAGTAAAGAAGGCTACTACTAAAACTGACTCTGTGCAAATTATATCAAAAGCCAACTGGCCAGCTCTGCAGACTGGCAGGAAGATAAACTGGAGTGCAGACCCTCTCAGGATAGTGTTTATTTGATTTGGGAGGCTACGTTTACAAACCTGAAATTAGGTTTACGCATTATACCTTCAGGATCCTGCACTACATATAGGACATTAAGTAAATAAATCAGGTGTGTGACATTCAGTAATGAGCGACTGTAAATATTCAAGACATAATACAATTATCTAAACGAATTCTCACCTTGTCATCACTGGTTGTAGACTCGGGATGAGGCAGAGGACTGTCTCGATGTGATGCCAGAGATGCATGCTCCTCAATTTTGTTTCGTACAATAGGTGTTGCAAGAGGTGACAAGTCCAAAGGTAACTAAAAACACCAAATACAAAAAATTTAAATATCACACAAATAATGTGTTGTTTTGATTACAACAAATGTTTTGAATAATGTGATAACCCCACACTCTACACAAAACACATCTACAGCACTGATTAATTTCAGCTCCAAAATTACAGACAGATGATGAGTTAAAAGAAAACAAACAACAACAAAAAAAAACAGTATAAAGTGTAAGGGTTTTGGCCACCATGAGCCACCAGAACAGCATCAATGCTCCTTGTCACTGATTCAATAAGTCACTGGAAGAGTACTGGAGTAATGAATGCCATTCATCCAAAAGATATTCCCTGTTTTGATGATGGTGGTGAAGAGCACTGTCTAACACATCAAACTATCTCCCATAAGTGTTTAACACGGTTGAGATCAGGTGACTGTAAAGGCCATAGCATAGAACAGAGAACGGCCATGATCATTTTCACACTCATTAACCCCTTCAGTGAACCCCTGTGCCCTGTGGATGGGGGCGGAGTCAGCCTGGAAGAGACTACTCCAATCAGGATAGAAATGTTTGTTGTTTGTTTTTTAACTGATTTGCAGTTATGTTTCCCTCTAACTCTCACATGACAGAGCATCTGGTTTTACTTTCATTTGTTTACATTTTTCATTATTTCCAGCATGAAATAAAAAACAGACCTCTTACACACCTCCACACTGATTTTCGATACTATGCCATAACATACATTCAGTGATGGACAACAGCAGAGCAGAGCCTGCCTGATACTGACTTCCTACAATCAGTAAAACACTCTGAGCTAGTACTCAGAGTACACTTTAAAGTTATCAGCTGATTCAACTGCTTTTATTTCCAGCGAATTTCTTAACATGTGTAAATATTAACATATAAAGATTCAACAACTGAGACATAAACCGAACAAGTTTCACAGACATTTGATGAACAGAAATGGAATAATGAGTCCCTGAACAAAGTGGGGGTCGATATCAAAAGTAACAGTCAGTATGTGGTGTCCTCCAGCTGCTTTAAGTACTACAGTGCAGTCTCAATCACGTCTGGGGGGGACACATGGTTACATGTAATCTTCCACTGCGAGGACGATCAGCTGTACTTCCTGTCTCCCTGTAGCACTGTCTTAGGCGTCTTACATTACAGACATTACAGTTTATTGCTCTGGTCACATCTGCAGTCCTCATGCCTCCCTGCAG
The DNA here is from genome assembly GCF_001660625.3 of Ictalurus punctatus. NCBI lineage: Eukaryota > Metazoa > Chordata > Actinopteri > Siluriformes > Ictaluridae > Ictalurus > Ictalurus punctatus. Next base: position 24,092,997 of record NC_030421.2, read on the forward strand.
CAGGCCTATGGCATGTTCACGCAGGTGAGCAGGAACCCTAGACATCTTTCTTCTGGTGTTTTTCAGAGTCAGTAGAAAGGTCTCTTTAGTGTCCTAAGTTATTGTAACTGTGACCTTAATTGCCTACCGCCTGTAAACTGTTTGTGTCTTAAGGACTGTTCAACTGGAGCATGTGCAATAATTGTTTATAGTTCATTGAACAAGCATGAAAAACATTGTTTAAACCCTTTCCAATAAAGATCTGTAAAGCTTATTTGGATTTTACAAAATTATCTTTAAAATACAGTCTTCTGAAAAAGGGACCTTTCTTTTTTTGCTGAGTATCTATCTAATATATGTGTGTGTGTATATTATATATATATATATATATATATATATATATATATATATATATATATATATATATATATATATATATATATATATATTTTTTTTATAGGCATATTTTCCCTTACACATTTGATCCAAGGATAGTGCTCCTTGCATTTTGTTTCACCAGACTTGCTGTGTTTTTCTTCCGGTCTCTATCATGAGATGCTAAAAAAAATTTCGCCTTTCAATGTTTGCTAGTTGTCGTGGAATTCTATATACGGTTATGGATAATGAAGCACCAAAGATGATTATTTCATGCATCACAAAATAAAATTATTAATCCACTTTTAGCAGTCCTTTCACATTGTTTAGTTATATACATAACATCAATTTCATTTCGAACTATGACGTGCTTAGGGGTGTTTTTATTCTGCTTTTCCTTGTTTTAACCTGATTATTATAGGTACTTCACTGGCACTGAAAGGAAAATGCATTGAAACATCATTAGCTGTCATTCTGTCAGATACCAGCAGACCCCAATAGCACAGTCCACAATTAAGTCTCTTGAGCATTGCAGCTGCAAATGAGCACACTTCAGTGCACCTGTCTAAATCGAATCAGCTACAAAGAAAGACAGCTGATAATCTAAAATGAGTTTTAAAAACTACATCACTGTAAGGAGGCACATCCTCTACCCTGAAAACAAGCAGATGAAACCACTCACTTTCCCAGCATACATAAGCAGCAACAGGAAGGCTTTCTAAGCAGCACACCAATAAATATTTTTTCTGTTGTTATACAGTAGCTTCAACTCAATCCAGTAAAATTATTTCAAATCTCACACTAACATACAGTGGGGTCCAAAGGTCTGACACCACACTGAAAATCTTTTTTTTTTTTTTTTTTAGTTTAAAACAGGAAATAAAACATTTTAGAATTTTGAACAATTTAGACTGAAGGACTAAAGCGCTGCTGCATCACGCTCTCTTCGGTAGAGATGAATAATTAATGGCGCCACTATCATTTTACAGTTGAACAGCATTATGGGTAATGGGAAATCGTTAACCAAATTGAAAAACAAGTTGAAATTTAAACAAAAAAAAATTTAATCTTGGATCCTACCGAAGATCACTTTAACTATAAAGATGTATATGCAAATGGATCATGGTGGAGTTTTCCTTTAACGTAATTAAATTTACAGTAAAGAAATTCAATATAAAAAATATAACGTCCTAATACTGAAGTCCTGATACTGGTAGTAATAATGTTACACTTCAGGACAATAGTGTCATGATTCGCACTGAAGGTTATGTTTATGTACCTTTTTAATATCCTCCTCTGTGGCCTTTTTGAAGTCATGTTCAAAGGGACTAGCGAGCTCGTTGAACAGTCCGACCTCCTCACAGTTCTTCAGAAAGCGTGTGGGTGTTGGTGTTTGGTCTGCAAAGAACAACCAATTAGACAAACAACTATTACGTCCATTAACAACCTCAACTGAGGGATGGAGATTTTCTGACATACTCACCAGCGATGATGACACTGTCACTGCGTGCTGGCCCAAACCTGAGTGTCATCTCATGCTTATGTTTATGGACTGCCAAATGGTCTTCATTTGTGAATCGCTGTGGAAGCAGCACCACACACATACCCAATGTTATTTATCACATAGGATGTGAATTGGGCCAAAAATATATTTTAAATGTGCTGATGTGTGTGTTTCAAGTGAAGCTCCCTTCCACTACAAATATCATGTTCTCACTTTAATAAGGTTCAATATTAACCTAGACAGAACATTATAATATCAATGGCAAAATATTTCAATGTTGGCAAATGCAAGTACAGTGGTTAAAAAAAGTCTACACACCCCTGATAAATTGGCAGATTTTTTACGAAGTAAAATAATGAAACCAAGGTTAATCATATCAGAACCTTTTCTAACTTCACTGTGAAATTGCAACATACAAATTAAAGTGACAAACAATAAGAATCATTTTAGGGAACAAAATGAAGAAACAAAACAAAACAAAAAAAAAGTACAATAACCTGGTTGCACAAGTGTGCACACACCTATACTAATACTTAGCTGAAGCACCTTTAGATTTTATCACAGCATTCATTTTTTTTAGGTAAGGGTCAGTCAGTTTGGCACATCTTGACTTAGCAATATTTTGCCATTCTTCCTTGGTCAAATTATGTCCTGTGCACAGCCCTATTCAGGTCACCCCACAGATTTTTGATAAGATTTATGTCTGGACTCTGGCTGGGCCATTCCAAAACCTTGAACTTGTTTTGGTGAAGCCATTCCTTTGTTGATCTGGAGGTTTGCTTCGGGTCGTTGTCAGATTGAAAGTTGAAATTCCTCTTCATCGTAAGTGTTTTAGCAGAAGCCTTAAGGGTTTGTGCCAAAATTTACTGGTATTTTGAGCTATTAATAATTCCCTCCACTCTGAATAAAGCCCTAGTTCAAGCTGAAGAAAACAGCCCCAGAGCATGATTCTGCTACCACCATGTGATGTTTTTTGCACCAAACATATCTCTTGGTTTTATGGCCAAAAAGTCCAACTTTGGTCTCATCAGATCCTAACAAATTATTCCACCCCCTTCCAAACTTTAGTCGGGCAAGGGTGTTTGTTTTTTGGTTATAAAAGGCTTCAGTCTTGCCACCCTACTGCATAGCCCAGAGATGTGTAGAATTTGGGAGATTGTTGTCACATGTAGGGAGCAACCAGTACATGCCAGAAATTGCTTAATTTATTTTAATGTTGCTGTAGGCCTCTTGGCAGCTTTTTCCTGATTTTCTCATCAATTTTAAAGGGACGTCCTGTTCTTAGTAATAGTAATGATAATGAGTCTTTATTGTTCACATTACATTACAGCACTGTGAAATTATTTTCTTCGTATACCCCAGCATGCCAGGAAGTTGGTGTCAGAGTGCAGGGTCAGCTATGATATGGCACCCCTGCAGCAGAGAGGGTTAAGGGCCCAAACAGTGGCAGCTTGGCAGTGCCAGGGCTTGAACCACCGACCTTCCAGTAACCCAGAAGTAGTGTAGTGTCACTATCATGCCATATTTTCCCCAAGTGTTGAATATTGTATTTACAGTGTTCCATGGTATATACAATGTCTTGGAATATTTTTTGTAATCATCCCCTGATATTGTTCAGCAATAAGATCCTGTACCTGCTTTATAAGCTTTTTGAATCAAATGACTTTTCCACTTGGATGAAGAAATTCATTTGGGGGGGTGGGGGGGGTTCAGTCACTTTAATTGATGGCAGGTGTATACTAAATTAATATTTATCATGATTTAGAATGTGTTAGCTGATTCTGAAAACCAAATTTCCTATTATAAAAGGGTGTGAACACTTATGCAAGCTGGGTTTTATGCAAGTTTTTTTTGTTTTTCTTTTTTTCCCCCTAAAACATTTCTGGTTGTTTGTCATGATTCTTCCATGTTGCAATTTCATAATAAAACTGAAAAAAGTTCTGATATTAGTCAACTTAGTTTCATTTTATTTAACATCATGAAAACCTGCCATTTTAACAGGGGTGTGTAGACTTTTTACTGCACTGTACACTGCACAGCATCCAGATTTTAAAAACAATTCTGCAGTAGTCACAGCAATAGTGCATTTCACTGTGGTGCAAATACATACCTGACCACAGCCAGGTGCAGTGCAGAGGAACGGTTTGTCATCACTCATATTCAGAGTTTCTCTATGCCGTCTCCTAACAGAAATACCATTCAGTAAACATGACTTTCTTTTCAAATAGAAATACCAAAAAAGCATAAATTGAGAGTTTACATGCTTATATAAGAGTATTTGGAATACATTTTCCTCATGAATACGAGCTTCAAATGTGTTTAAAGGAAAATCCACCCTGAGCAATTTGCATATTAATGCTTATAATTAACGTGATCTTCAATGATGTACAAGATTTACTTTGCAATTCAATTCCGAGTTGACTTTTTTTGTTGAAACTAAACTTTTATCAACAGGTTGGTCTACTTTCACTTTGGTTTCATACTTGACCCACAATTCAGTTCGATTTTCCGCTAATACCGGTGCCATTGAGCCCTTGCTTAATCTCTACCTACATAGATGATGCAGCAGCGCTTTATTCCTTTAGTCTGTCCAGCTGTGTCACCTCCTCATCTATACACTCTGCTCGAACTGTTCAGGTTCCACGACTTTCATGCTGATATTGCCAGACACCATCATGCTGATCACCTCACAGATCAGTAATCAGTCAAGCCGTGTCTCATCGTTTGCATCGTATAACTGCATTGCGTTCTGGAGCTTTCTCTAGTGTTTGTCGTCCCCACAACTTCTACGGTGGATCTCTAATATGACAGCAAACGTCACTGGAAAATGATGAGTAAGAAAAGGTCTTGCTACTTTGTTTTCTATGAGAAAACGCCAAAACCATCAGTTATTTTGAAAACGTTCTCCTAGTAACGACCACTGTAACTGCACTAGCAATAACAACGTCACGCCTGTGACATCAACGTGGCACACAACTTCAAACTTCTCATAGAAATAACACAAATACAACATCACCCTACAAATCAGGACCAGAATCACCAAGTACAGCATAACTATATGAATAGAAACACATGCAAGGGGTTTCAGGGTGGAGTTTTCCTTTAATGTACCCTGCATCCTGCATGAAATACCTTCAGATTCCAGGATGGACTTAGCTACATTAGAACATATTATAATGACAGCTTTGTATTAATGCTTAAATGTAGTTATCAATCAAAATCTACGTTCCTACAAAAAAAGTGTAACCGTCTAAACAATTAGACATAACTGTTTATAGGGCTCTGATAGCGACACAGCTACCTACTATATTCTATTGTCAGTTAGATTAATGGCACATCTTTATCAGGACACTGAATGTATGTTTATGTAAAGTGCATACACTTTAAATGATGATAAACAAGAAAACTGTGTTTAAAAAATTTAATGAAATTATTATTATTATTATTTTTAGACTTTTACATGAGCACTCGTTTCTACTCCGATAACAATGCAGGCCACCTTGTTTACAGTACCCGAGCTAGTTAGCTAGCATAGCCGTCGCCATATTAGCACCAAAACTATTACTGGGAAAATATGCACGTGTCATGCGAGCACGACTGAAACATTTTGCATAACATACTTCTCACTCTTACTCTCTGAGACGATAACTCGAGTGATGCGTGTTTACAAATAATGCTAATTGATGCGATTACTTACCCACAGGCACAACCCTGACAGCCAAAGCCCACGGAGCCCTCTGTTCTCGCGAGACTTCACTTCATTCCCATATGTGAATCCCGAAGCTTTAAGAATGAAGCCACCAGCAGCGCCGGTGCATTTCCGTCAAATCAGAAAACGTTAAGACTGATAATTGAAAAACGTAAAACCTGCTCTAAGTAATTATCCGATCTTTTTAGATGCGCGATCAGTTAATACACTGGAATAAAATCTGAAGAACACACGCTAGTGGTCACTACACCTATAACGCTACACGTTGACAGCCACGCCCACCTTGATAACGAGTTCACTTCCGCCATTTATTTCGTAGGAATTGGAGTGCATAGGACAAAAGAATCGCTCTGAACCAGAACTCAGGTTCCCAAACATGGTTCTAAAGTATTCTCTGTCCTTCAGTGTTTTATTCAACTGTTAATGAACACCAACACGTGCAGGACATGCAATAGTCCATGACAAGGGCTCTCTACTGCAATCCTAGAGTTCAAATAGTCTTCCTGACCAACCCACTTGATCCAGCTTAGTAATTGATGAGCAGGAAAACCTAGATTGTGTTGCTCAGTGAGTTCCTAGGACCGAATAGCTAAAATCTCTTTCGACAAGAGAGCAAGCAGGGAATAAGTAACAACCTTGAACACCAGTAAACACAAGTATATATTTATTTAACGCAATTTACAAAAGCAAATGTTTACTGGCTTTTAACCAGCTGCATCCTACATCCCTTTCTCCAGCCACCAGGAGTGCAACCCCTGGAACCGAGTGGACCCAGAGCAAATACACTTCTCCAATTGTGATGTACAGAAAGTGCCATCAGACTACCAAGGTTTTGTGATGAATCCCCAACGTTGACATTTTAGTGTGTACCATTGTTGTTGTTCAAAGCAGGGTCAAACACGATTCCCAAAATACAAAAATTACAGTTGTCCTTTAAACACTTCAATACACGTTTTAATTTTGTAATTGCTTACAAGTTTATAATACAATATTGTTTTGACATAGTGGACATTGAAAATGAGCATTTCTTTCTACATGGACAATTAAGAGCAGACACTTGGTAGCAAATGTGAATTCACAATTGAGTAGAGTGTATGTTGCCACTTGTAAGTTTTTACATGGCAAACAGGATGAGGAAAGCAACCATCAAACAGAAGAGACCCATGGCTTCGGACAAAGCAAATCCCAGAATAGCATAGGAGAAGAGCTGCTGCTTCAGAGATGGGTTCCTTAAATAAATAAAAAACAATTTTAAAAAGAAAAGACAAGTCAGATTCACAAAATCCTTGCTTGAAAATTCACATCAACTGTAACAATTAATTACAAACTGAGTGATGAAAAGCTGGTAGCATTTTTTACCTTGCATATCCAATGATCAGACTACCAAAGACGGTTCCGATTCCAGCACCAGATCCAGCCACTCCAACGGTGGCAGCTCCAGCTCCAATGAACTTGGCGGCAGTGTCGATGTCACGGCTCACCGCACTGGTCTGGAAGCCTCGCAGACACACCTGGGTGAGGGGAGACTGGGGCAGAAGAGCAGCAGGAGCCTAAAGAGAAAGAGGAACATGAGTGATGATCTGGTACATGGCGCAGACATACGAGAATGTCATATGACAAATATAACCAAACACTTTCTCCTTTTAGTGCAAAGTAGCACTTAATTTCCCAAGTGGTTAAAAACGGGGCGTGCATCAGGACTGGGAAGAGTAGTGGATCCTCACACATTTACTGCATTCAGTCATCACTTATTATTTTTATCTAGTCTGGGTCACAGTGGCTTAAATGAATGAGTCTGTTAGAAAATATTGTGGACAAGTGAAAATTACTGTGGAAGCAGGACTGAATTCCCTTGGGGATGCAAAATATAAAGAAACAGCTAAACAATAAAATCAGTGAACATTGTGCTGAACTCAATACATAAAAAGATCAAGTCACTAAACCCACTGACATGACTGTGGTCAGCACACCACAGAACAAGTACAGACACACTGATTGTGCATTTTTGTACTTCTTCCTGAAACTCACTACGGTTTAGTAAAACATCACTGCATTACACAAGTCCATCTCCTACCATCTTATTATGCCACAGGTGCATGAGTGTTTTCACTATTCTAATAAAACCACTTCAGCTCAAGAAGAGCGGTTAATTAGCTGGTTTGATTGAAGTAGGTGTGTTAGGAGCAGGGAAAACACTACAATGTGCAGGACAGGGGGTGCTCCAGGGCTAGGGAGCCTATGATTTAGATACTTGTGACAATATAATACTTCGAAAGGTGGGGAAAAAAGTAACAAATGCAAATTCAGGACTATAACAATGACAGACAAGTGCACAGAGATCGGTTAGTACAAGTAGGAATCGGCTGGCTACTCAGTCTTTTTATCTCACCTCTGTTTTGACCTCTGGCCTAGACAGTACAGCAGCAGACACGGGTCTGTACAAAGCCCGGGATCCAGAGCGGACCTGAAACACATTCAATATTAGTGAGACAAAGAAACAAAGTGCAGAAAGTGAAAGAAATAACCACAGAGACTTTTGAAGGACACATATGCAGTGAAAGCACACAGGGTCCAAGTTCATCAGGTGACGAAGTACATAACTCTCACCTTTTTACTGAATGACAGCTGCACAGTTGTGGTGTTTGGGCAGAGAAACTAGACGTTACCATTTTGTTGCAAAAACAAGAAAACCTTTGAGATGTAGTTATAAACGTTCTGCAGACAACTAGCTAGAAAGACATTCCCCGAAAAACCCAGTAACAGTGTTAATAATAATGATTACCAGTCTGGAATACAGTCTGACCCAACATGAAGACATTTTAATGGTTTTATTAACTGGAACTGGGAAGACAGGTTGGACAGGAGTGCAGCCAGGTTAAACGAGCCTAAACACCACAACATGCCAGTGAACCCTTATTAGCCAACCTCTATGCAGCTAGCTTAGCTATTAGCATGCTAACCCGCGAACTAGCTAGATTTTGACCTTAAAGCAAATGCTCATTATGGCAACCTTCCACACAAGTGACAGTTATTCAAATCCCAAAACACACGTTAATGCAATAATCTGGACACATGTCTGGTTTACTGCTTTACTCTGTCGAGCTCTGAACACATGAACGGATGAATGAACTCGCTGTAGCTACAGTAAGTAGCAACCGGCTTCAAGTTCAGCCGAAGGCCCCAAAAATACACTCAAAGATACAACAGATTAAACGACACCAAATCGGCTCGTGTTAAATTACTCACCAGTGCAGGCGTGGAGACGAATTTCGCACAGGCGTACATGGTGGAATTTAAGGTTTTTTTTTTTATCCTATTAGGATAACAGCAACAGGAGACTGTCTGAAGGCAAAATGGGGTAAGGTCAATACCAATTTTACACTTTTATCCAAAAATAAAACGGCTTAAAATCACATATAATATTACTAACAACTGCTTAAGTAATAACACTGACTAAGAAAAGCTGGAGAACAAGGATGAAGCAGGATTGACTTTTTTCCACACTAGCCTGCAGAATCTCCGATACTCACCGAAGACAGAGGTCGAAACACCCGAAACACTGCGCACGCGCACGAGTGGCTCTCAGAAAAGTCCCGGATGAACACGTGACGTCAAGCAAGGTCGTTTCTTCCAAACTTTATTGAAATGGCACATAGAACAAAACGAAGACGTTTATTTATTTTTAAAACAACAACAAAAAATACTTGCTGATTGTTTGGGCACGTTATGTTTAATCTTCGTTACCAGTTCATTATTAGATTTTTTTTTGGTTGACTTTATCACCTTCCATAAATAAATGAATGAATGAATGAGTGAATGAATGGTTTGGGGTAGTAGGTAGTGTTGGTGCTTTACAGCTCAATAATATTAGGTTCACCTTCAGATTCAGGTGCACAGGACTGACGACTCTAAATTGGTTCTGTGTTTGAATGAGTGTGTGAGATGCTCTGTGAATGAATAAATCTTGAGGTTGGTGCTTTACCGGTCCTGAGCTTTGGTTATGGTCTGTTTGGACTTTGGCATGTTCTCGCCATTTATGAACTTGGCCGATGCTTTAAGTCAAAGCAAATTGCAATTGAGAGGCAGTACAATCTTAGCGATTTGTATATTTCAAAAATCTGTTATTTGGTCAATTGATCATGGTAAAATGTTTGGTCTGACTGGATACCAGTTGCCAAAACACCAAGCTGGTCAATGTGGACCATCTTGGAGAGCTTGTAAGAGAGGGTGATAATCCATTTCTGAACTGTTGCTACTCACAGAGTACTGTAGTTATTTTATGAAAAGAATGCAACAGACAGAGTCAGTTATAACATTTCAAACGTTTATCAGTCTCTCCAGGTTTTTGCGGTTGTAGAAATGAACGCAAAAATCAAGGAAACTCCGTAATATTCACAGGAGCTTGCAATTATTCAAAATTGCCGCAGATTTGGGCCAAGATGTGACATGTAACATCATCACACGTGCCATGTGACGTTAAAGCAACGAGCATTCAGCCAAAGCCCTCTTTGATTCACGTGCATCGAACATGAGGACAGCTAAAAGATCTGATTTGACAACAAACATCACTGCAAAAGACAGTGCGAAACAATTTTGCCATTTCAAGTAGTTTTCTGCAAAATAAGGAAGCTGGAAAGTTTGACCAGCTCAACCTATGTATTAGTAACTGGTAGGCCTAGATGAGGCAGAATTTTCAGCAGGGTCAATAATTAAGTGTTTGATGTCCTATGGTAGGCCAGCATCCCCTCCAGGGTCTATTACTGCTTTGTAACCAGTATCCTGGCTCCACCTCAGCCCTTGCCACAATAACAACAATAACTGAAAATGAAAAAAGAAGGAGTAAATTCTTTTTACTTGAGAGAGTTTAGAACTATGATATCCCACATAACCTGTCTTTTGGCTCTTCAGCAGTAGTATCTGTGCAGGTGTGGGTGATGAATGGCTTGCCAGAGCCACTGGTTAGAGGGCTGGCGAGTGCTGTGGGCCGCAGTGTGTTCTGCTGTTACGTCAGTGATAGAATCCCTCATTGCTTCTACAGGTGAAATCGCTCCAGCTGAACAGGGAATGAAGGCATCACCTTCCTTAATCACTTGCCTCAGTGCAAGATTACCTAGCAGTGATTTGAAGTGGTCAGCATCTGAAATGATCTGAACTGGTCATTCATCATATATCTTCTGTAGTGGATAGCATTTGTTGAACTAAGGAACACAGAACCTTCATCTTGCCTCCCCAATTCTTACCTCAGATCACATCTCTGAAAGGTCTACTCACACAATTCACACTGGCTTCATGAATCACATAATGTTCATTTAAATAAACATTGTAACCTTCTAAGTATAGTAGTTTGATTAAATCCATTGAGCAACAGGAAGCAAAAACAATAATGTCATTTAAAGAGCCTGTTGTTTACTAGCTGCTTCATACCTGCAGTGTCTAAAACAGAGCAGTCATTTTATTTTGTTACAAGATTTCAGAATGTAACCGACTATTGGTGTTTTACTTCTTCACTGGTCAAACTTGAAGAGATGAGAGATGATCCTTGAGCTCCTTTACCACCAGAGGGGGTCAAAGAGTTTAATGTGCCAACTGCTTATGAGGTCTCTATAGGTTCTCTCCCTGAACAGGGCATTTTTATAGCTTGCTTCACAAGCATAGCATCCATCACCTGCCCCCTTCCATGTCAACACATAATAATAATAATAATAATAATAATAATAATAATAATAATAATAACAACAGCAATAAGTTTTTACAAGTCTCAAATCATTATTTTACATGCTGCCTTTTATTTTAAGTTTCCATAAAGGTTTAACACAATCCCAAATGTAGTGCCAACTGTCAAGATGATCTAGGTTACCTGCACTGGTTCAGCATGTATGTGAATGTTTAATTAATAGGGCTGCTAGAGATCAAATCAGCTCTAGAGAAGCAGGCATATCCAGGCTCCTTTTCCCAGGTTCACACTTTTCCCAGGTTTTCACCCCCCCCCCCCCCCCCCGCCCACCCCCCTCTGCTCCTGAGTGAACATCTTGAGACATTGCATTTGCATGCGGCCCCCATCAAGCTGCATGCACTCAGACTGGTAATAAAAGGCATTGACCCCCTTAACCTTTATGAATTACAATTTGTGCCAGCAACACATCCTGTCAGAAGAGTGGGCACCCACGGAGTTGTGCGTGCGTGCATGTGTGTGTGTGTGTGTGTGTGTGTGTGTGTGTGTGTGTGTGAGAGCGGGAAAGAGAGTTAAGGAAAGAGCATTGGTGTGTGTGTATGTGTGTGCTGTGCAGTTGTTAGAAAAAGAGGAAAAGGTTTTTACAGGCACTGGCGGACACTGTTGACAAGCTGTGAATAGGCGTTCTGCATTCTGACAGCACGGCCAGGAGTGAGGCTACAGCAATTCTGAAGCCCCCATATGCAGCATGAACACACACACACACACCTACACCCACACCCACACACGCACACACACACAAACACACCATAACCATTTACACAGGGCAATGTTCATTTTCAGTTACTACCATTTTAACCCACTATAACTGGTAATCTCAGAATCCCTGGTATATTAGTACTAGGATTGTCATAACACATTTTACTGTTTAATTATTACATATTTAATAGAAAAACAACAACAACATCCACATACATTAAACATCCAATATTCTAGTCCCATAAGGTAACTATTTTGAAATATGTGAAGTGAAGTTTGTGGATTGACATAGGAAAAGGGGTCTGAATAAATACATGTAACCTATGGCATATATCAAAGATAAATTTAAATTAAGTGTGACTTTCTGATTAAGTATATATATATATATATATATATATATATATATATATATATATATATATATATATATATATATATATAAACCAAACAAATGTGTCCTAAGCGTGATGGTTGAAGTAGATTTCCAAACATCACCTTTTCAATCATTTACTTTCTATTGTGAAATGCCATTCTATTGTGAAAATGGTGCACTATATCTCTTCTGCAACACTATTACCTAATACTGTGTAGTAAGATGCATCTATAGTTAATACTACTTGGGATTCAGTTATGTGATGTAAGGGACTTGATGAATATTACTGATTAAAGACAGGGATATTTTGGTGGGTCCTGGATCATCATCATCATTAGGTCGATTATCAATATTTCCTCCTTATGATTTTTGTTGTTTCAGAAAGTAACCCAATTTTCACTTTCTGTGGTGTATGCAATACAAATACACTGAGTAAGGGTCCAGTCACTCTGTCTGTGGCAGTATAAAATGATAGGCTCATAAATATTTGAATGCTCATTAATATTTTAATGCATTTAAATGCTTAAGTTTATAAGTAAGTACAAATTGAAAGCAGTTGTAAAGTTATTTGACATCCATAATATGTTGCATTTTATATGATTGCATTTATACATAAACAAACAATTTATTCCTCTGTTGCCCTAACGTTTTGTAATAGATAAGATGAGATTTTGAAATAGGCAGCTGGGTTTCATCAGGATGTATAAGGGCAGCTTTTATGAAACCCAACAGGCTCTGATCCCCGGCTTTTTACTTGTAGAGACTTAATAGTTGTGTGTTGCTGCTTTGTGGGCATTCAGATATTTAAAAGTCATTAGTATTCACAGCACTGATTTTCTGGACTGATCTATAAAAACCCTGATGTGTGCTCTCTCTAAGAGAGACTTGAGAAATGCTGAGATGAGCAGAATTATGTTAATTCCCACTTTTCACTAAAACAGGCCTCTGTAAAAGAGTACTATATGTGTATGTGCCCAACTCTACTGACTGTGTATGATAAATGATCTATGTAGTATTATAATGATAATGATAGTGCCCAATAAACTGTTAAAAATGTTCTAGGAAGTAAAAAATAAAGCTCCATAAATATACATGGAAATAGGGCAGTGGTAGATCAGTTGTTAAGACATTGGACTGCTACTTGGAAGGCCGTGAGTTCAAATCCCAGCACTGCCAAGATACCACTGCTGGGCTCTCAAGAAAAGCCCTTAACCCTCAACTGCTAAGTTAAAAAAAGAGATAAACCACTCTGGATGAGGGCACCTACCAAATGCCAAAAATGTAAATCAGAAAAGCCCCCATGTCTTTGTGCCATGCTGAAAATATCTAAATATCACTAACACTGGATAAATTAGCTAGTTAATTGCTAGTAAGCCACCTTGCATTTGTCAGCTTGCTTAGCACTCAGGTTCTGTTTTGTCTCCAAATGCCACATAATTCTTTGTTCATTTGTACATGACACTTAATGTGTCCTGAATCAGTTTTAAATAATAAGTTAAATGGAATAAATGACCCATGTATTGAATATATATATATATATATATATATATATATATATATATATATATATATATATATATATATATATATATATATATATATCACACAGTGTCCTCCACTAATATTGGCAAAGAAGGCTATAAAAATTGATTAACCAAATTTAAAAACAATTAACCAAAATTCTCTGCTTTCATGGATATCAAACAATTGCAAACAAAACACAGGTTTAGCAAAAAAAATCTTTGTTAAATATAGGTGTGCAACAATTATTGGCACCCTTTTAGTCAATACTTTGTGCTACCTCCCTTTGCCAAGATAACAGCTCTGAGTCTTCTCCTATAATGCCTGATGAGGTTGGAGGATACAGGGCAAGGGATCTGAGACCATTCCTCCATACAGAATCTCTCCAGATCCTTCAAATTTCGAGGTCCATGCTGGTGGACTCTCCTCTTCAGTTCACCCCACAGGTTTTCTATGGGTTTCAAGTCAGGGGACTGGGATGGCCAAGACAGGACCTTGAATTTGTGGTCAGTAAACCATTTTTGTGTTGATTTTGATGTATGTTTTGGATCATTGTCCTGCTGGAAGATCCAACCATGGCCCATTTTAAGCTTTCAGGCAGAGGCAGTCAGGTTTTCATTTAATATTTGTTTATATCTGATAGAATATATGATGGCATGTATCCTAAAAAAATGTCCAGGTCCTCTGGCAGAAAAATAGCCCCAAAACATTAAAGAGCCACCACCATATTTAACCGTGGGCATGAGGTAATTTTCCATATGGCTACCTCTCTGTGTGCGCCAAAACCAACTCTGGTGTTCATTGCCAAAAAGCTCTATTTTGACCATAGAACCCGATCCCATTTGAAATTCAAGTAGTGTCAGGCAAACTGAAGACGCTTGAGTTTGTTTTTGGATGAGAGTAGAGGCTTTTTTCTGGAAACTCTTCCAAACAACTTGTTGTGATGTAGGTTACTTCAGATTGTAGTTTTGGAGACTTTCTGACCCCAAAACACAACTAACTTCTGCAATTCTCCAGCTGTGATCCTTGGAGATTTTTTTGGCCACTCGAACCATCCTCTTCACAGTGTGTTGAGACGATATTGCATTTACATTTACATTTATTCATTTAGCAGACACTTTTAACCAAAGTGACTTACAAATGAGAAAATACAAGCAAAGCGATATATCACGCAGAGAACAATACAATTAGTGCTACCATACAAGATCCACTAATTGAGTTCCAGAAGAAGCAAAGTGCGTAGAGTAGAGGTGTTTTTTTTTTAATTTTTACATTTTTTTTTTTTTTATGAGTTGGTTAGGTGTTCACGGAAATGGTGGGTCTTTAGCTGTTTTTTGAAGATGGTGAGAGATTCTGCGGTCCGGAGTGAGGTTGGAAATTCATTCCACCACCGAGGAACAGTTAATTTTAAGGTTCTTGAAAGGGACCTTGAGCCACGCTGAGTAGGAACTACTAAGCGTCGGTTGCTAATCGATCGCAGATTGCATGAGGGAATGTAAGCCTTCAGGAGAGAGTTGAGGTAGGAGGGTGCTGATCCAGACAAGGTCTTGTAGGTGAGCATCAAGGCCTTGAATTTGATGCGGGCGGCTACAGGAAGCCAGTGGAGGGAGATGAAGAGGGGTGTGACATGGGTTCTCCTGGGCTAGTTGAAGATGAGGCGCGCTGCAACATTCTGAATCATCTGAAGGGGTTTGATGGAGCCGGCCGGGACGCCTGAGAGTAGTGAGTTGCAGTAGACCAGTTTTGAGATAACAAGAGCCTGGACTAGTATCTGTGTAACCTGTTCTGTGAGGTAGGGTCTGATTTTCTTGATGTTGTACAGGATGAACCTACAGGACCGTGCAGTTGTTGAGATGTGGTTTGTAAAGGTCAAGCTGTCATCGAGAATCACCACAAGGTTCCTGGCCATCCTGGTTGGCTTGAGTGTGGTTGAGCTGAGCTGTACAGTGAGGTTGTGGTTGATTGAGGGACAGGCTGGGATGACGAGAAGCACAGATTTTGCCAGGTTGAGCTTAAGGTGGTGTTCCCTCATCCAGACCGAGATGTCCAATAGGCAAGCAGAGATGCTCATATTTACCAAGGGTGCCAATATTAGTGGAGGGCTAATATATATATCAGCCATCAGCCATCCAAGAGGAGTTAACTATTTAAAAAACAGAATTGTGCATTCAGAAGTTTCTTGAGATAAAAATCTCTGCATTCTATGGCAGATTTATTTATTTATTTATTTACATATATGCAAATTATTGGTTTGTGAACCTCATAATGGATTTTACTGGCCTATCTATTAATGATCAAGTAATTTGATATTCAGCAATATTCTTTTCTATCTGCATGTTGCTAAAAGTGATGTTTGGAATCAAAATACTATTATAAAATACATATGTGCTATGGCTGCTTTATGTTCTTTAAATGAATGCTGACTTAGCATTTTGTTATGTTTCGGCAGTTATCCAGCATTTGGTAAGTCCAGTCCCAGGAAGAGTGGCAAAGCAGTAAAACTACACCATACTGCCAGTAGCCTACAGCAGTGAACATACGTCCTACTGATGTATGTTTACGACAAAATAATGAAATGGGGCCAAAAGGTCATATTCACAGATTGTGCTTGGATGCACTCCACATACATTTCACTGCAAAAAGAAGTGAGCTGTGGAATGCTTACATCTTCATTTGCCTGCAACAGACATTATCCCCAATATGGAGCAAATACAGCAGTATGCAGCGCACCTGCAAAAACTTCTACTGCCTGTACATTAATGTGTTTATGTATTTCCTTAATGCAAAACAATTATACATCAATGCAATCTGCCTGAGTAAAGTGGGTTATTGCCGGCAGACACTTCAGTCATTCTCTAAATGAGTCTTCACACCTCTATGTCTGGGGGTGGGGAGTGCAGAAGGAGACTATTCTCACATATCGACATAAACCAGCCCCTCAGGAGCTATAAAACGTCTTTAACTGCAAACTGGAAATACTCAGGCATAATAATAGCCACATCACAAAGTGAATCATCAAGCCAATCTATATGATACATCCATTAAATTTCAACTCATAGAGTATATATAGAGAGAAAACAATCCAAACAGGGTTGAAATGTCACCTGGCAAGCATGTGTGTATATGTATAGAACCAAGTGGTATAATTTGCTAAAAAATAAAATAAAATAATAAAATGCCTTCTATAATTTTTTTCTATTAGGTGCAAATTGAATCAAATGGGTTGCAAGGTTCAAAGCAAACACCAGCATATGACTTGGTTCTCATGAAAATAAAAGCTGCTGTCTACCTCTTTTTCTCAGTTTTTCTGCATTTCTCCTCAGCATCAAGAATGGCAGTTTTGTGGCAGTCTTCATAAGTGTGTCTGAAAGCCTGGAGGCAGTAGTGTACGGGTGCAAGAGCATAGATGACGGGGGTAGCAGAGCGATGATTGGTTTACAGATGTGCGCTTCCTCTCTTGTCTCCAAGGTCAGCTGGATTTACACTCTCATAGTCATGCTTATAGCTGTTTAATCTCCGTGGGTGCGAGCTGATTAAAATGCTTCCATAATGGAAGATGTCTGACCTTTCTGTTCTTCACTTCAGGGCACATGAACACATCAACAGTTGACATGCGCATGTACACGCAGACAGACGTGCACACACATACACGTGTATACCCACATAACCCCCATCACACACATTCAGACATGTTTTCAAAGACATCTGGGGAGATGAAAGAGACAGCCAGGATGTGTAATAGGAATGTTTACTAAAGCAGCACTGCACATGGTAGTGTGCAGGATGTTGGTCTGTCTATCTCTGTATTTTGAAGTCGCTCAAACATATAGCAAGATTTAAACAGAATACGTCACATACGATGCCTATATTGCCATACTTTCTAAACTCCAGCAGTTTTCCTTGCTTCTTAAAAAGCAGCAGAATCAACCTCAGAGTGAGGAGATTACCTGTTTATGGGTACTAGGGGCTCGTTTGAAAGATCAGGTGTCATTAATGTGGCTGCCATAGTAATGTCCCTGCTAGGCTGTCCTGATTTTATTAGCCTGATCACATGTCAAAGGAGAGTAGTGAAAGGAGAAGGGGGCATAAGAGAGAGAGAGAGAGAGAGAGAGAGAGAGAGAGAGAGAGAGAGAGAGAGGGGAGAGAGAGAGAGAGGGAGAGATGGAGAGAAACTGTGCTGCAGGCCGGGAGCTTTAGGATGTCAGTAGCAGATGCCCAACTCAGCGAGTTCCGGAATGCTCAATTAGTCGGTTTTATAGGCTCCATTAATACACATTAATTTTCTCTCCCCGGATATGAGCCAGCTGAATGGAGCCAGGCTGCTCTGCATAACTCTGCAAAAGACTGGTCTCTCTGAGCGGATGTGTACCAAGCTGATACTGAGTATTGGTATTGCACCCAACACTGGCCTCAAATGCAGAACCGTTATCAGATCAGATTTGACATATTTTCCTATTCCATCCCCTGATGTATGCAAGAATGAAAACTATTTATAGTCTATGAATTCTGTGTGAGCTTGTGTTGGGTCTAACGGTGAGGATGCAGAGTAAGGCCAGTGTAGCCCTACTGCAGTAAAGGACCTATACAGTTTAAATTACCTGCAGTCAATAGTTTAAACTAATGTATTAAATAGAGCAGGCTACAATTACAAAAAAAGTGCTTATATATATATATATATATATATATATATATATATATATATATATATATATATATATATATATATATAGTGTATATAAAATTATACTGACTGACATAATACAGCTCCTGCACTTGAACACACAGGACTAACATTTTCCTGAACAGAAGCTTGCAGAGAGTCAGCTCGGTTACTAGAGCATGCTTGTATTGTATCAGCTGGAGCTCTCATATCAGTACTTTGAAAATGGGCAAAGCTGAAATGGTGCACCCTTAAACACACAAGAACTCACAAAAAAAATTAAGAGTAGCAAAAAAAATCCTGTATTCTAAAATCCAACACGTTTCACAGGAGATATTAATGGAAATCAATTTGGAGAGCAGGCCTATTTGATCCTGTGATTTAAAACAATCAAGTGAATATGGAGACCCCTATAAAGCATTAATGAATCTGATCAGAATGACCTAGCCTAAGTCATTTAGCTATTGCTCATCTAAGTGCTATTATCCTGAAATGAAGTGAGTGGCAACCTTGACAGGCTCATAAACAAATTATGAGGAACGTAGGCCCTCTAAAAGGCTGACCCCGAGGGCACAGAGCCAGGGAAGCAGCATGCACATGAAACATCTTACAGGTAAATATGTTGAAATATCTGTAGTGATACAACTGGAAAGGAAATCAGTTAAACGGATATGGCTTAAACAACTAAAGAAACAAAATTTGCCGGATGTTTTTTCCAAATCTTGTATCAGTAAAAAGACTTGAAAAATATCATGAAAAATATAGCAGTAAGTATTCAGGATAAATGATTTCCATGATGCACAGTAGCACACACACAGGTACACATACAATATATTCAACCATACCAAAGAACTAAGTGTAAGGTGCAGCCATGTCTTATTGGAACATGTCTGAGTAAAATGAATGCCATTGCTAGTGAAACCTGCTTGATCTTGCCCCACTCAGTCCACACTTGGAACCAATCTGGTGTAGATCAGTCTGAATCCATCATGGAGTTTTACGAGTCTGTCACACACACACACACACACACACACACCACTGACCTTACCCAGCCCCGTATGAGCATGAGTGAAAACTAACGCAGAAAGTAATACAGACTCTAGGTTCTCTACTCCAACTCAGCTCCATACCCTTAATCTGTCATGGTGTCAGGACCTGCGACGTTGGTGACCTCTCATGACCCCTGTGCGTGAGAACAACCGGCGACGCTTTGTTGTTCACGGCGGTAGGTTTCACCTGCTAAAAGCCTTGCCATCAACCACCAGCAGACAAATCACTCACTCTGTGATCAACTACCTGTTCTCTGGGTCACTTGCATCCATTCATGTGCACCGAGAAATGGCCGTACTAATTCCAAACAAATGTGCCTTGTCTGGTTTGTGTCAATGTCAGCATGCAGGCCTTTCATGAGCTCAGGTGAGTGGCCAATAAACGAGTTTATTCCAGGCTTTCAGGACAGATTTATATAACGAGCAATTAAGAATGTGGGGGGTCAGAAAGCGTTGGGAGGTCAAAACGCAGAAAGACACACAGATATTACAGGATTCAAACAAAGAAGGCTTAAAGGAAAACTCCAAGCACAGCAATAATGCTGCAAACTAAGGAACTGTAGCAAATTAATGAGGTGATTCGGAGATCATTCTGAATAACAAGACGCCTTCCACAGACACGCACTGTAATATCACCATTTGTCATGGCTAAAAAAATTGAAAATGATGAGAAGACATTTTTTCCTGTTTTAAATTAAAACCAGGAGGGAGTGTTTAGGCAATAATATGAAATAAATGAATGCAATCACAATGTAGGAAAATGGTGATTTACCAAAAAAAAGAAAAGAAAAAGAAATTAGAAGTAATGTGTGCATTTTGCAGAATTGCTGTAGCCCCATTATTAGTCACAGGCTACAGTAAATAGAAGCTGTCTGCTGATTTCCAAACCAATTCCTGCCTGTGGTAAAGCACAAAAATTAAACACCAATCAAAGTCCATTTCTATCATCATAATTCCTGATAGCGAGCTTCACCTTTCTCCTCGCAGCATTTAGCCCTCTAACAAATCTCACACTTTATTGACCGTCTCAATTTGTTGCCTTTCATATTTCATATTTACGACCCGCCTCAGCACAATCCCGTTTCTTTTTAAATAGGTATCCGCTGTACCATTTCTGATATGCAGCATAATTTATTAGACGTGGAAATATGGGCGTGCTGGCCTGAATCACACCTTAATTGATGGCAGCGGGAAGCTGCCTCTGCTCCTGGAAATCATCCCCTCCATCCTTTCCCTCTCTCTGCATCCATCCACATTTACAGCACTGTGTTACTGCATATTTAACCACCTACTGTGGTGTACTATTTTAAAGCACACTATTGAGTATTTTAGGCCAATAACAGTGTTGGTTGTAGCTAGAGATTTCAATAGGTTGTGTATTATTCTGGCATACTATTTAGTACATGATTTTATGTTTTTGGATGGAGATTTTAGTAGAGATTTCACTGTACCAGAGGTGGTTACTATTATGATACTAGTCTATTTAATAGTATATGGATTCATTTTGTGAATACTGTAACAACACGACTCAATTTTCAGAAACAACGGTGGAAGAAATCAGGGATGCAATTATCTAACAATAAAAGGGGTGCTGAGATTGACTGGGCAGTGTTAGCCGTGTTTCATGTTGGCAGGGAGAGCTGTAAGTTACGGTGAATCCTAAATGAACGGAGGCTGCTTAATTCAGCTGTGCCACGCTCTGCTCCCCTGAGCGCCATTTCAGCAGCAGCACGATATAAGCCGCCATTAAACGACAAAAAAAAAAAATGGAGTCGTAACAAAAAAACAAAAAACAAAACATAATACAATGGAATTCTGGCGAGGCAGTGTGTGAATAACAAACCGGGTTATCAGAAGAATTAAAGCAATTATTTATAGCCGTGTGTTTCTGTGTGAGTTTGGGTCGAGCCTAGAGCTGAGAGGACACATAGGCTTACATTAGTAAGGCCAGTGTAGGCCTACTGCAGTACGGGACCTGCTGCCTTTTACTCTGAATGAATTAGCAAGGTTAAATCACATCATGACACACTTTAATGCTTAATATTTGACAATTCATTACAGTTCATTGTTTAACACTAATGTATAGGTGACCTTATTGAAAAAACTGACAACAGCCTGAGATGGTGAAGCTGGTAGATGGAAACAATTACTTAATTACTGCTACTAATCTACTAATACTAATGAAATAATTACATTTCAAAATGACAAACTTTTACTGATCAGTTTAGACAAATAATTAGGAAGCTACTTAAAAAAATAACTTTAAATAACTTTTTACCAGCTGGTAAAGATGGTTTACTAGTTTGTCCAGCTGGGCCTGTGCTTTGCGAGCATGGTTAGCTGCTCAGACTAAGCTGGGTAAAGCTTAAGTTAACGTTTAGAAACTGTACTATGATGTACTATGGATTTACTATAGTGCTATTATCAAATTTACTAGAGTATGATTAAATGATTACAAATTCTGGGCAAATAGGCTTATTGCATACATAATTTTTAGCATTTCTTTTCACCATAATTAGCCTGTTAGCTATGTTCCAAAGAATGGTGAGATATTATACTTGATCAGGTCATAGAACTAAACCCATATAACTGAAAAGAAAGTTCTTGTCTAATCATAGGTTATGTGTGATTGTGTGAATGATAGTTTTCCCATCACTTAAATTCCTGCTCAGTACAAAGGCCACTTTATAACTATGATTTAGGTTTCACCATTAGTCTTTAGAAAATTGAAACATTCAGACTGAATTTTCTTTCCTGTTTCTGTTTGGCAACCTGACAGAAAGCAGTGTGTGAGAATGCATGTGTTCTGATGGGAGTGTTTTTTAGGTCTTGCGCTGTGATTAAGTGTGCATGTGTAGGGAACGCAGAGAATCAAGCAGATGGCAGAATACGGCTCTCATGTGAGTAAAAACTATTTCCATTGATACACCAGGCAACTATAGAGGGATTCCTCAACTGTGTTTATACTGTAAGTGGCCATGTACTGTGTATATAATTGCATATAATTTCAGCAGACCATGCTGTAGAATATTGCATTTAGGTGTAAATTGATCACTGATAGACTGGTATTGAGAGGAGAGATAGAAGTATTCTTGATGCAGTTTCCTCCTCATCTTCAGCCAGCTCTGATAAACTGTAACATCCTCTAATTCCAGCAGATAGAATGACATTTTTTTTTCAATTTGGTCCCACTGACTAAAGCCATGATGAATGGCTGAATGGTCCATTTCCTTACACTTTTTCTTGCTAACCTCGCCTGACAGCTTATATATTGCCTACCTAGTAATTTGCTTGACAATAATTGCTAGGCAAAGACTTGCCTTTAACAGGGTTCCTCACCACCCTCTGTAGGTGAGAAAATGCAATTACAGACATGATGAGCATGACCGAACAGCAGCATCTGCCACCGCCATTCCCAAACCTCTCCCTTCACCATTAATGGAGAACCAGCAGCAAACGAACATCCTAACACGTTTCCTCTAATAAAACTTTAATTAAAAGTTATGAAGAAATTTCATTGATTAACAGCGTCAGTGATTAAAGTGCACGTCTGGCATTTATTCCTTGGCTCACGGTTTTGTTCCCCCTCTAGGTTGTCTAATTGTGAAGGGTGTGCGTATTGATAAAGCAGCCTGATGAATGCTGATATGAGCGAGCGCTGATGGAGTGATCATATTGCACACGGCACCAGGATCGAGCAGGACCAGCTGGAGCGGCTCACCCCGGAGGGACTGCACATTTCACAGCTACCGCTGGTGTACACGCAGAAACACATTTCTGAAACCTCGCCTAACAACTCTAATAACTGATTTTTATGGCGCACCACAGTGCTTTCTTTGCGGTACTCTGTTCCGCACTTAAAGTGTAGCCTAATAATCAAGCTAATTGATGCTACTCATTTAGGTAGTAATCCTTCACATTTTGTGCTGGGTGCAGGCACTGAACATTAATTAAAAGGATTATTAAGTTTTAGGTTGTAGAAGCCACGTGGGATTTTGCCTTCTAATGTTGGTGTCAAAGTGGTGCAAACAGCATGAGTGAGGAGAAAACTGGTAATTCAGTCATAATCAGCAGAGCTGCCATGGCGAGCTGCGGCACATGTAGAATGGTCCAAATACCTGGCGTAGACCGGCTTGTGCTAAATTAGAATTCACAGTGGGCTGACATTCTCATTACTACAACCTCTACAGGTAATCAGTGTACAGGGAGAAGGCAAAAATGATGTGGGCAAGGCTAGCAATATCAGTGCTCTTGATGAGAGGCAGGAAGGGAGAAAGCAAGGGTGTTATGTCAATGGCAAACCAGTAATTAGAACATGGCACAATACAAATTTTGTTACAAGGACATGCATCCTTTTAGCTCACAGAGCAGCAGGTCAAAGTCAGCCAATGACAGAGGTTTGATGGGAATTTAAGAGTTTTTGAATCATTTAGCAGGACAGAATGGGTCAGGTAGGGAAAGGGAGCCGGAGACAGAACAATGATAAATGCTCTCTTCAATGATGTTCAGGGCAGGAGAGGACACTGGAGTTCACTCATCTGTTCTCACTCATTCTGTCAGCAATCTGAGGCAAGATGCATTGCCAAAGAGAATGTGTAATTACACACAAGGGATATAATGGTCCTGTATACCAGTATAATTACAGAGTACAGTATGATTAGAATATATACATGCCATATATGTACAGTGTAGATTTTATAATAGATATACATATAAATATATCTTTCTGCACATTTTAAAGTAACTCTTCACCACAGAATTATAATTACATAAAGTATTATAAAGAACAAGAGTCTAAAAGTATTCACCCCTCTTTTTTTTTTGAGCAATCTAAAATAGGAGTAGTATTTCATTTTTGAGAGCTCACACTCAATATAGTAAGCCTATGTTAATCCAGTTGTTTCCTGTGTCCAGTTGTACTGTATGCTTGCACAAGAAATATTTCAGGCTTTAGGATGTCTCACAGATAAAACAGGAGATCAGATTGGTCATGCTGTCATAAAGACCAAAGAAGTGCCAGTAAAGCTTCGAGATGAAGTTATTAGTGGAAAAAAAGACTGAGGACGGTATAAAAACATCTGCAAACCTTTGAACCTTCTTGGGAGTACTGTCAAATTGATAAAAAAAAAAAGTGGAAAAAATAAAATATGGGACAACACAGACACTAATAAGATCAGGCCTAACTGATTGTTCACGTAAGAAGAACAGTTGTCAGAGAACTGTCTAAGAGTCTAGCTATGATACTGAAGGAGTTCAGTGTCATACCTCAGAGCTCACTGGCTGAGGTAGGAGAACCTGTGCAGACCTCAATAGTATCATCAGTTCTTCACAGTGCTGGCCTCTACTGAGAAAGGCCATGTTAGAAAATCTGAGAGCTTTTGGAAAAAGATTTTGTGGTCTGACCAGACTCAAATTCAGCCACTTGGGCTAAAGCTGAATACAGCCCAACACTGAGGAAACACCATGCCTGTGATCAGGTGGTCAGATCATGCTATAGGGTTGCTCTTCAGCAGGAGGAACAGGAAAGCTTGTTGCCATTACAGGCAAAATGGTGAGCCAAATATGAACGAATTGTTGCAGAGAAACTGTTCCAGGCAAAGCCCAAATCTGTGGCATTACCTGAAAATTGCTGTCTACCAACATTCTCCATCTAATTTGGCAGAGTTGGAGGAAATCTGTATTGAGGAATGGAAGAAAAAGCCAAAATCAAAATGTGCAAAGCTCATAGACACACCAGAGACAATGCAAATCAGCAGATTTAGATATTTTATTTTCAAATCATTCTGAGAACAGTGATCTATTCTGAGAATAAACATAAGTGATAAAATGTCTTTTTTACATTGGTTACATTGGTTTGATGGACGGTTGAAGGATAAGAGTGAAATAAATGCTGCTGTACTGTTATACATCATTTGACTGTATAGTGTCATGTCAATTGTAAGCAGCTCGAAATATCATATATTAAATCATACCACAGTGATCATTTAAAACAATGTCATTTTATATAGAATTTATATAGCAGTATAAAACATCAAACAGTGCTTGTCTGCCATAGAGCTTATCATTTTAATCACTCTGCTGTTGGCTAAAATAAAAATATTACATGTCCACTAAAAGGTGAAAGGTGTGTGTTTCTTCTCCTGGTAAAAAGCTGCTGTGTGTACCATGGCAGATCCACAGTGTTACTGCAGTTACTGCTGTGTTATCTACTGTGCGGATTCATTTAGACCTGCTAATTAGCTAATTAGCTGGTGGTTAAAAGTGATATGAATGGCTCATCAATCTTCTCATCACTAAAAATAAACACCCAGCATCAGAACAGCATGAATTATTAAAGTGTAGATGGTGGAGGGCAGCGAGAGAGCTGACAAGAGGCTGATCAGAAAGAACTGGGGCCTGGGGACTCTCTCTCTCTCTCTCTCTCACTCTCTCAATCTCTTTTCTTCCCTCTACTTTGGCCTCACCAAACTATTTTACACACAGTTGGTTCAATCAGCTGTAGCCTAGTAAAGAAGATTAATTTGGTGTTTATCAGTACAGTATCTAATACAGTATTTATGTTTATAGACATGTGATGTTATGCGTTTCTTTACCAAGAAAAATAACTCTCCTTTCTCTAACTGCAATATTTCACTATGCTAGTGTAGCAGTTACGTTGCAGCCGCCATATTTGGGACTGCATTTCTTGCTTCTATGCACAATACCAACATAAGGTGACAAATAGCTGAAATTACTGACCTTATTTTAGAAGAGAGGGCGCACGGTGGCTTAGTGGTTAGAACGTTCGCCTCAGACCACCGTGGCCCTGTGTGTGCAGAGTTTGCATGTTCTCCTCGTGCTGCGGGGGTTTCCTCCGGGTACTCCGGTTTCCTCCCCCAGTCCAAAGACATGCATGGTAGGCTGTTTGGCATGTCTAAAGTGTCTGTAGTGTATGAATGGGTGTGTGAATGTGCATGTGATTGTTCCCTGCAATGGATTGGCACCCTGTCCAGGGTGTACCCTACCTTGTCTGATGCTCCTTGGGATAGGCTCCAGGTTCCCCGTGACCCTAAAAGGGATAAGCGGTATAGAAGATGGATGGATGGATGGATTTTAATATGTACATTGCTAAAATTGATAAATTGTGGGAAAATGTAGGAACTGTTGATTCCACTTTAACTGGAAGAAAATCTCTTTTCCAGATACACTCATGGCCACTTTAAAAGGTACACCTGCTTATTAATGCAATTATACAGTCAATCAGCCAATTATATGTCAGCAGTGCAATGCATAAAACCATATGCTGTAGATACAGGTCATGAACTTCATGATGTTCACATCAAACATCAGAGTGGAGAAAAAATGTGATTTCAGTGTCTTTAACTGTGACATCGTTGTTGGTGCCAGACAGGCTGGTTAGAGTATTTCAAGAACTGCTGATCTCCTGGGTTTTTCACTCACAACAGTTGGTTAGTCTATAGAGTTTCATCGAGTGAGTGGCAGTTCTGTAGGCAGAAACCCCTTATCGATAAGAGAGGTCAGAGGAGAATGGCCAGACTGATGCAAGCTGACAGGGAAGCTAGGGTAACTCAAATAACCACGCTTTACAACCCTGATGAGTAGAAAAGCAGCTCAGAATATACAACACATCAAACTTTGAAGCGGATAGGATACTATCCTACAGCAGAAGACTACATAGATTATCATTCCTGTCAGCCAATTACAGGAATCTGAGGCTACAGTGGCCACAGGCTTACTGCAACTGGACAGTTTAATGATTTGATGCAATGTTTTTCAAATCTTCAGCTGTCCAGTTTCTGTGAACATGTGCCCACTGCAGCCTCAGATTCCCATTAGCAATAGCGAGATTAACATCCCAGTTGTCCTATAACACAGCAAGCTAGCTAACACTACTACGAGACAGCATGACAGGGAGGATTGGCTATCCTGCCGTATGTTGAAGATTATTGTATGTACCGAAGTGTATTAAGGCAGTTGATTATCAGTATAAATGAAAATGAATCCTCTTAATGAAGCACGGACACAACAACATTGATGCAGTCAGCCCCTTATTTGGTGCTCAAAAATGGCAGCGATTACACATGGTGCCATCTATGAAACGCAAGGATAATTAATGAAATGCCATCTAATTAATTCTAATGACATTTTTATGACAGTGAAATATGTTTTCAAAGTTCTAGCTGTTTACCATGTTAAATACATTACAAAAGTATCATATCAAAATGGGTTGTAAACATGTTTTTAGGATCTCAAGTGATCTCAAGTGGTTTAGATCATGAGATTTTAATCCTAATCTCTGCAAGAACTGCAGAGACACCTGGATTTTCCTACTCCTATGTTATTTCTCCTGAATTTCCTTTAAGCAGAACAGAGAGAGAGAAAGAGAGAGAGAGAGAGAGAGAGAGAGAGAGAGATATTAGGTTAAAAATAGTTAGCATATGGCAGAATATGATTGAGTTTCCAGGGCTTTGAAAATTCACTCTAATTATTCAACAGTCTCCTTCTGTCATGCAGCCCTATGCGTTCCTGCTCTGGCAAACGTGAGTCACTCCCACTATTATACATAATTCGGCTGCTTAATTGGCATGGATCATGTGAAAGTGGGCTAGGGACAATCCCCCGAGACTAATGGGGCCACATATAAGTGGCTCCATCAGAACAGCAGTCCCTTAGGTGAAGGAAGTCAGCAAATATTTCATCTGCTGGACTATCAGAGTGCCTCACCTCTGCAACCTGACTCACACTTACACAGTGAAATGAGTATGTGCAGCTTGTGAAGTGAGTGTGTGTAGACTTCTGCTGGCAGTTGTATTTATAACTGGAGAGGCAGGATGACGGATGTTAATGCCAATAGAATTATGCAGCGTTCTGTTGCTGCCATAATGATATGTTGTACTTGAGCAGAGAGGTTAACTAAACTAGTCATTTAAGTTATAAGTGGGCCAGTGGCATACTTAAGAACAGGAAGCATGCTCCTCCTCCAGGTATAGAGAACAATGAAGCATTCAGAGAAATTCAAGACATATTGTTTATGTATGTAAATACATTGTACTAGTGGTCCCTAAAGACACATAATTCTTAGCTTGAATCTAGAGCTTTGAAAAGGTGCTCTCGCGAGCAGTAGAGCACGTTCCTCTCTAACCTTGGGTTCACAGAGAGAGTCATTAAACAGAGTAAAACTCTAACCTTGAGCAGAGTGAGAGTCTGCCATATATCTACCAGCCTGCAGAAACACATACAGCACTTAATCTGAACCCAAAAATGGGATATGTTTCGCAGAGAAAGAAAGAGGAATTCATCTGAAACAAAGATGAGACCTTGTAGAGTTTTATGATGTAACGATTATATCCCATTGGCCAAAGAAGGGCAAGAGGTTATGTGGCAATCATATAAAAGGTTCAAGCCAAGTCGATACAAATTGCGGCCACAATAGGAATCAATTTTTGACATTTCACCTTCAGTATAAGAGGTCCACTGACCCAGACAATCAAATTTACAGCAATGTCACACTATGTGGCTGCATCCTGTTGAATGTTTTAGTGATGGTGATGCTGAAGGGCATATGTATATAGTTTACTGAAATGCTTGTTTAACTTCACATATGACATTTTATGGTGAAGCAATGTCTTACCACCTCCTTTATTGCAACTAGACAAACACACAATCCCTCACAGGGATTTTCACAGTTTTGGGCACCAGCTAAGTGAGTTAATACAGTTCACATTTCCATACCTTTTGAAAAGGTTTGTAATCATTAATAGTGAATATAAGATCATATGACATAATCATGATTTGGAAAAGAGCTGTCTTTTGTAAAATTGTCCCATTACCTGAACATGACAAATATATTAATATAAAACAATTATTTCTATGTGAAAACCATATATTTTAGAAAGAAAAGACTATTTGATGACACTGAATGATTACTACTACTACTACTACGACTACTACTACTACTACTACTAATAATAATAATAAGAGGAACAAGAACAAGAACAACAACTACTACTACTACTACTAATAATAATAAGAACAAGTACAAGAACAACAACAACACTAATAATAATAATAATAATAATAATAATAATAATAATAATAAACCGTACTGTATAATAAGAAAGCAGTTATATCATACAGAGCACATCAGACACTAACACTGACAGAGCACAAAACACTACTAACAGCATAATTTGTGAGAGGTAAAAGGATCATCCCATCCACATGAGCTGTAAATTCCAGTGCTTCTGCTGATCACACTGCCTCCGGAACAATTGGCTGATCAAACACGTAGATCAAAGCAGGATTATGGGTAATCCACAGGCAAGTGCAGGCTCTGATACACCACAAATACACACTGCAAACAACACAAGTGCACATTCAACATATAGCTTAAGCCTGAAGCACACACACACACACACACACACACACACACACACACACACATACACATGCTGAGAGCCTCAGACTCCTCCATGCCACCACACGCGCAGAGCAGAAACCCTGACACATTGATCTCCACTACTGAGGAAAGCTCGCATTGATTACCAAGAGTATCAGCTAGAGGAAGGAAGAGAGTCCCTTATGAGAGGAGGGAGGTTGAAAGGAAGAAAAGATTCAGCAAGTATTACAAACAGAGACAACACATTCATCTATTGATGTTAAATGATCATGAGAATCTTGACCTTTTTATTTCTCTGACTGCTCCTGTAGTTTTCCCACACTGCCATTATTAAGAATAATATACATGCATAGTCTATATTTTCAAAAAGTCTTGAACAGCCTACATTAACATTTTTAGTTAGCCTTAAGAAATGGGTTCAAGTTGAATACAGAATTATAAAATGCATGTAATAAATGTAAAATAAAAAATAATGATCAAAACTAATTAAAAATAAAAATGTATGAGCGAATTGTGTTTAAAAAAATGTTTTACTGCACACAACATAAAACATATTTGTCCTACAGATACTAACACTGTCTAATATAAAATCTAATACAAATGCGCTTGCCTTTAATAAAGAAATATAGTGCATAAACTCTAATAAAGCACACATATTGGCGATACTGAAACATGTGTGTATGGTTGCGATGGAATGATGTCTCTGTATCGCTGTATCCTCACACTGCAATCCTTACTGTAATAGTGCGCTCTTAGAAAAATAGGTTAAATCCAAATCTAAAACCCATAAGGGATTGTTGTTTGTCCCTCAAAAGGTTAAATGTTTTATGTAAAACCTTACAATTCAGTGCTTAACTCTTCAAAGAACCATTGGAAGGTCCTTTTTCTCTTAGAGTATTTGCCATCTCAAGCTATTTTAGTAGAAATGTTATTCAACAGTCCGTTACATCTATGAACAGATTTCCCTACATGAATTTTTTTTTTTCTTGAGAATTGAGGGAATTGGGAGCCACAATAAAACGAACACACAATAGACACATAGTATCAATATTGGAATTTGAAATTGCGTCTGTAATCTGCAGACCTTGAGAACCTTCGTTGACGGATGAGGATGGTAGAGGATGTATGAGAATATGATGATCCCAGAGTCCTTCAGTGAGAGGACTTGGCTGTGTACAAAAACAAGTGTTTCCTCTGTTGTCAGCAGCCCTCTCTCACACAGTCAGGAAACGGGCAGTCTGAACAACACTCAAATAACTCCCTTTATTTTCCTCTTCCTGTCTGTATTTGTGTGAACATTATGTGTTATGTGTGAACGCAAGTGATCGTGAGACAGAGAGACGGTGTCGCTGTTAAGTGACTATTGTGTTTCATTGGGAGGAAAACAGCAGGATGTAAAGGGTAATAAATGATGACATCATTAACTCTCATATGGCTCTCTACACGACTATGAGTGTGTCTGCTTCCTGATTCTATGAGGAATACGGATCTCTGTGGAAAAATTGCGGTATGTATAGTGATACAAACAAATCACAAAGACCCTCAAGTTAATAATAAATGATCTTTAGGAAATGATATCTAAATGGCTGTAATTATAATATATACAACATTTCTAGGCAACACAAGGCACTAACTTTCAAGGCAAAAAAATTTACGTACCAATCTTAGTACACATGTATTTGGGGGATGCAAAAGAATTCCATAACATGAGAACACATGAGACATAACTGATTACAAAAGTAATGATCAGCAGGAATGTGTGTACTGTAAAACACATAAAAAGCAAGTATATCCTTTGGGGGTAAAAAAAAACAAAACAAAAAAAAAACAAACAAAAAAAAAAACAGAACTGACTTGATCTCATAATCATTTTGTATGAATTTGAACTGAAGGTGATTTATTTGTGAATTTATTTTTGTTTGATTTTGTAAGAGTGGAATCTTAACAAAAGGCAAACGGAATCCCGAACTTTAAACTTTGCGTTATTTCATATAAACTGAAAATATGTCTGAATGTCGAAAAATACAACAACAAAACAATGGCACAATTGTACATTACAGGAAATACAGCTTTATCAGCATTAAAACTGGATAAAATGAGCACAAAGATAGCAATGCCACTTTATTGCCTCATTTATTGAAATGTAAAATACCATTTTCCTTTAAATATAGTAAAATAATTGCTCTTTTTTTTCTCCCTGTTCTATTTTGTTTCATCTCTGTGCATATCGAGTTCAGTCTTGCCCCCTCTCCCTCCTCTCTCGGAAAATTATTACCAGATAAGCATGAGGTGTGATCCTAATTGGTCAGTAATCAAGCCGAGGACAAGCACGGGTCCACTTCAAATAAGGCCGTTAACTAATGAGATGGCATGTTTAACTTTTCTGCACTACTCTGCCTCACACTGCCTTTCTCATTTCCTTCTCTCCTATGTGACCTCGCCTCTCCTTTCCCCCTCTCTTCTCCTTTACTCCCCACCAGCCTGACGATTGGTAGCATTTCAAAATAATTGCACAGTTATCCTCAAATTAATGCCTAACTGTTTTACAACACACACAGAGAAAAGGCCAAACCAATTATTATTCTGTTTTCACCTTACAGAAACTGATATTATGCTAATGATCCTCCCAACATGAGCATGAAAAAGCTTTATTTCTGCCACCAGATGCTCCCAACCCCCATTTTTTCTCTGATACCATGCACACACACACACACACACACGCACACACACACACACACACACACATTTTTTTGCATGTGATTGTTAATCTGTGCATCAAAAATTCATAGCCTATATATCGAGTTAACTGATGTTAACCAAGTAAAGGCTTAAAACATAAATAGTATGCATAGTTCTGGTATTGTATGAACATCTCTATTTTTTATTAAGTTTTTGGAAATTATTTGGGAGGACGGACATATTGATGGTACGTTCAGAAAATAAATAAGATCTCGAGTGACAAAGATTTGTAATGATTACTAAATAGTTATTACATTTTTATTATACTGATATAGCCAGAGAGTTCTCATTGGTCTTTTCTTATGGTAAATAGGTCACATACAATAAAAGAAATGACTTTAAAGGTTTATTTAAATATAGTAACAGAGAATCATGGCATATTAGGCACTTCATGGCTGCATGGATGCACTGCATGAAGAACGAGGGCGCTCACACTTCCACTAACAAGCCTAATACTTGAAAACACACACACACACACACACACACACACACACACACACACACACACACACTCACACACACACACACACACACACACTCCACATGAACATGCTGAGCGTTTATTAAGCTGAGACTAGAAAAGCTGCAAGAGCCTTCAGTTATTAAAAAATAAATAAATAAATAAATAAATAAATAAATAAATAAATAAAGATTCCCGTTATCTCAAAGAGTGTAACTTCTTCCAGCGACTAAAAACCCCTCACATTAGCTGCAATGTGCAAATGATCAGAGACTTAATGAGCTCAGTCCGTCCTAACATCTAGTAAATAGCTAAATTATACCCTTTGCTAACTCTCCCACATCATCCAGGAATTTGTAAAGTCTAAAATCAGCTTTACCTCGCCGCTCTCCTCTCCACCTGCTCTTACAGAATAACATCCATCTGTCTAATGGGCCAAACCCAAACTCAGTCTTACTCATTTACCATCAGCCAGTCTCTGATGTGATGTGTGTGAATGGTTTGGAGTTATTTTAATCATGATGTCAGCTCCCTAATAAACGGTGATTACGAAAGGAAAGATGCTGGTTTTACATGTTACACAGAAGCTTGTCTCTCAGGGCAGCGCAGTCTTTCTCTGACAAATGGCGGCAAGCTCAGATATTTAACTACATCTGCTTATTAACCAGCTCAGCCTCCCATAATTGGCACTTGAGCCTCTCATATTAAATCTGGCTTCAGCTAGGATCATTTATCAGAGAGCAGGCAGACTGTCAGCGGTCTCCGAGTTAAGGCAGGGGAGCTGATGGACTCCGATTAGACTCCGATTGAGGGACGGCTGGGGGAAAAATGGGGCAGAATCACCAATCACACATCTGATCTCATATTCATACCACATGGTTGGTATTATGTCTAATGAGCGAATATGACACATCGCAATCAGCCATAGTCAGCTATGGGAACTGTATTTTCAGGATTGCATTACCTCAGAACCAGTTGCATGGGTGTGTTATGTTCGCTTTTGGAACCGTTTTCAAAGAAATCTTTACATTTTTGACACAATGAGAGAAAAAAAAGAGATGTTGCCACACTTGCCAAATACCATCAAGCCCTTTATCCTAGTCTCTAAAAGTTTCCCAGGCATTCTAAAAAGGAAATATGGTAATGACCCACATAAACAATGAATAATTCATGGGGGTAAACATTTTGCTCCATCTGAAGAGCTTATGCATAATTTATATGATTATTTCACTGTATTTTAGCATTTGCTTTTAAGTCACACTCATACTAGGCTATTTTATCAATGCCCTCATATGCTGGAGTCATAATTCACACAGCTCATGGAGAGATAGACTGCTGTAAGGAAAAATGGTTATTGTATAAAGGGATTTGATAATTCATCAGAAAAAGAACAACAATTGTCAATACAAAAAGGTTTTATTCATGAATAAATGAGGCCAATTATTTACGAATGGAAAGCTGACAGATCTGTTTTTATTCAGAGTGAAGGCAGAACGTAAGACCCAAATCTCACACTGCATACACAACAATTTTGTTTTGTTTTGTTTGGGGAGTGTGCTACATTTTAAATAGTTACATACTAAAAGAATGTGCTTAGAAGTGCATCCAAGTGCAAAGACATAGAACTATATGTGCTGGGTATGCGTGCATGAATGTGTGTTATAGCGAAAGCTTCAGAAACAGGAGTAGGTAAGTGTACATAATTACAGATCATGATGGTGACCAGCTGCAGGTAAGAGACCCTTACCATCCACTATTCTCGCTCTCTCTCTTCTCTCTCTCTCTCTCTCTCTCTCTCTCTCTCTCTTTCTCTCTCTCTTAGCCATGGTTTGGCAGCCTCTTTGCTCTGCTCCCAGAGACTCAAGCTGTCGAACGGGCTGTGCCAAGTCACACATCTCCCCTCTTTTCTCTAAGATGAAGGAGGATGATGGACCTCAGCATGCCGACCTCACAACCTACCCTGCTGCTCTGACCCTGCTGATGGCCTGAAGATGGATCTTGAAAATTCCAGCAGACAGCAAGAGAGAGAGAGAGAGAGAGAGAGAGAGAGAGAGAGAGAGAGAGAGAGAGAGAGAGAGACAACCAAAAGTAGAGATTTGCTTTGAATAACCTCATACACAGGCTTGGGGAGTAACGGAATACATGTTACGTAATCAGGATCCAAAATAATGGTAACTGTAATCTGTACCAAAGTTAATTTGGTAGAAATGAACACAAATTGTTCTCTGAAATGCTTTTGTGATGTTATGTTACCCGCATCAGAGACAGTGCTCTTTTTAAAAATTTTATATTCTTTTATTTTATTAAAACAAATCCAAACACTAAACATGATTTTAAGCTCTAAAATAAACTCTAAATAGTATTTCAGATAACACTGCTTTTCTCTTGACTTCATTTACATATGTGACCTTGAAGTCCTAATCCAAAAATAATCTGATTACATTACTTTCATATTGTGATACTTGGATTACTTTACTGATCACATTTATTATACAGTCATTTGTAACTGTAACAGAATACGTTTTTAATGTATCCCTCCCAACCCTGCTCACATAGTGAGTGTGTGTTGGATGACAATGGCGAAATATTATTAAAACGACATTCTTCTCGATCACTCTGTTTTCTGAAACCACTCTTCCATTCCCACTTTGACACGACTATGTTCTACCTCATTTTATCCTTGGAAGAGATGGTGCGTCTGCACTAATGTGATTAATAATGATGACATGACAGTAAATTAATAGCTAGTTAAGTCATTAGAGAGAGGTGTTCAGTCATCATGCTATTCATTTGCATACCATCTCACATTAAAGACACATTAAAGGAACAGGGACCGTTCCTTCCCGCTGTGAGGTGTCTCTGATGTTAAACACCAGCATTGCTACCTTAGAATGGCATGCTGGATAGGTTTTGCTGTTAATAGCGAATACAAAGAACAGTCTCTAATCATGAAAAATAGCTCAATGAATTAATTGAAGCAAACCAAATTGAAGCTCAGATGCACAATGCTACCCTCTACATTAGAGTAACACAAACAACAAGACTTCATTTTGACTGTATACTCACACACACTGCAGGTTCTAGTGAAGAGACCGTTTGTGAAAACATAATGTAAATGCAGATGGTGACATCAAAGCAGTAGTCACGTTAAACATATTGGACGCCATGTGTAGGTAATTTCTATACCTTTTTTTAAAAATGGTTTATGAATAAAAAATTTGTGCTTCCCCCCCACCTTTCTGACAATGTGTTACTATAGCAGTATCTCATAGTACCTACAGGGGGCTCTAGTGTACTACACATTCAGCACTAGAGACCTCCACTCTCACAGCTGCTCTCAGTGGTGCGACCCACTACACAGCTCCCCCATTTACACCTAAACCAGCAAGCTAAACAAACACTGTATAAATCCAGTATGTGGCATGGCTTTAATACAAAAATAATAAAATACTTCATTAACAAAATAAACATTTTAAAGAAATGTAGTGATCTTTGCAGTAACCACAAGGTGAAAAGCTCGCTCTGATATGAACCAACATGATCAAAAGGGGGCCAGTACTTCTGTGTTTCATTTGGTGAATCCACATGTGTGTGTGTGTGTGTGTGGGGTGTGGGGTGGGATGGGGTGGGGTGGGGGGGGCATAGTCCAGTACGTGGAATGTCTATTTGGGTTTTTGTGTGTGTTTACGTTTCAGGTATCCTTCCCCCTGTGAAATTCTCTGCTGCTGAGGAGCAGTTGATCACTGGGTCGGAGAAGCGTCTGAATTTTAATGATGTTGAAGATGATATTGTGTGTCCTTCAGCTTGTTATACTGACACCAGCACTCCATAAATCATCATACCAGGCTATCGTAAAATCAATACCAAACTGCAATCTCAGCGCCAGGGCGTAATACGTTTTGCAGACATCTAACAGCTTAAACTTTGCTGTAATGCCGCTTGACCTATAGGTTAAGAGTTAAGATCAGAGCATGCTTAATTTGTTTGGTAATAGAGACTTTCTAATCCGTAATGGAGTGTCTATTAGCTGGGCTTTGGAGGGCGCACTGGCGATCATTTGGTGGAACAGTCACAGCAATTAAAGTTTGTATCTTTGTCCTGGAGCGAGAAAAGCTGCCTTAGCTGCTCAATAAATGTTAATCCAGTGAAGAGAGCTGTGGTGTCTTTGAACAGGACTCACACTGGGTATTTTCCCATGCGTTCCTTTTATCCCTCTCTCTCTGAACTGGCCTCCTCATAGAGAGCACCCTGTAGGACACCCTGTAGCACAATGAAAACATACACCCAAAAACACATGCAGGTACTCTTACATGCATGCATACACACCCGGACACACTCCTGCCATAGATCAAGTATTGTTTAGTCTCATTATTAACGGACTTTGTGGTACACATGGCCCATAAAAACACTGGTGGAAGTTGTTAAGGTGTGTGGTGTGTGTGTTTGTGTGTGTGCGTGTGTGTGTGTATGCGGGTGCGTATGTAGATCAGGAGCACTCTGGGAATTACCTCCTAACACACGGTGTAGTTTTGCATTTATGTACCTCTACATATTCTAAATTCATTGCTATATTCCATCAAAAAAAAAGAAGAAGAAATTGTAATAGCACCTAGTGGGATTCGTTTTATTGCTCTAAGCAGGGCGGCATTGTTGTTTCAAAGAAGCTACATATGTAAAGGCCCAGGCACAGGAGAGGAGCTACCCGTGCAATCTGTGAGCCGTAAACAGCTTATGAAAGTCAAATGGAAATGTGGCATAATCTGACAAGTGGAGTCTGTGCTTCAAAAACAACTCCAACAACCCACAGTGAAAAAATAAATACTCACACACACACACACACACACACACACGCACGTGCACATGCACGCACACACACACACACATTCACACCCCCCACACACGTTCACAAAGACAAGAACACAAACATAAGATTCACACTCTCTCTCTCTCTCTCTCTCTCTCTCTCTCTCTCTCTCTCTCTCTCTCTTTTTAAAAAGCAGACCCTTGCCTAGGGTAGATTAACCAGGTGCTTACCATACACTCCAGTATCTAATACTGTAGCCAATGAAGAAGCAGGAGAGAGTTTTAGCACTAACATTAGCTCCATCATTAGTGAAATGCTGTATCATAAACACAGCTTAGCGTCCCACTGAGATACTCAGCACTCAACATGCTCATCATACGCTTCCGCTACTCTCTGCGTGATGGGCTGCCTCAACCACAGTAAAAAGAGAAGCCGACATAATGCCTTAGTACCCGTCTGTTTTTATAGCAACATTAATATAATATGCCACACTTTCACGAAGACAAGTACACAAACATAAGATTCTGCACACAGTCCTGCATGTTCAGTAGTTGTGTGTATAATGGCTTTCCTTGAGAAGGACAGGGTCAGTACAGGGCAGGCTGTGAGCTTTAAGTCCTGTCCTGCTAAGATGTATCACATACACCTACAGTGCTTTTCTTCCTGTTGCACACCAGTAAAGAAAATCTAAACAAAGCATTTAAGATGTTTGGGATATGTGGGCTTTAATGTATAGGCTAGAAGTCAGTTTATGATAGCAACACCTAGAGTGTGTGTTAATGCCACTATAGGAATAACCATACATCCCTCATCACACACACACACACACACACACACACACACGCACACACACACACACACACACACTCAGTGGTACCTGTGTTTTCTCATGTGACCAACTATATGAGGCACTGCAGCTTTGAAAAGTCTGTGCAGAAAGCAATAAATTGTTTTTAAATCATTGCTTCAGGGAATTGTTTAGCCCATATGATTGCCATTTCGAGCATAAGAAATACAGAAATAGCATTTATATTAAATAAAATTATTGGATGTATTAAGATGAGTCCTACTACAGGAATTCCCTATTTAAAAGTCTCTATTTAAAAAATAGTAGTAGTAGTAGTAGTAGTAGTAGTAATAATAATAATAATAATAATAATAATAATAATAATACAAACTTTAAAACTTTTTGTTGGCAAACAATAACGATGAGAAAAATGTACAGTACGTTACTTCTATTTTCATTTTCTTTGGGTGATTTTTATTAACAATAACAATAATGAACAATAATTACGGAAAGAAGGCAACTCACACCATGAATATACTTTGGAATAGGATCTCTCTTTTTCTTTTTAATCATCCTATTTACTCTATATTGTGGGTTCCGCTGCTAATTCACAACAGAAAGGCCCGCTCACGATCTCCATCTGCACTTGTTCAGTACTACACTGCTCAGTTTGTCCGTTGTGTGTACACATTCGTATAAACACAGCTTTTATTAGAGACCTGGGCTCACAGGCATCCCTTAATGCTTCCATTAACACAAACGACACAGACAGACATTACAGAGACAGACATAGAGAGACAGAGTGACTGTAAAACTGTAATCTGTGCAGTATGTGAGAATGACAAGGCCTCCCTGGAGACTCTTCTTTGGATGGCCAGGGTCTGCGTGCCATGAAGCGAGAGTGTTTGTGTGAGAGCGTGTGTTT
The DNA here is from genome assembly GCF_001660625.3 of Ictalurus punctatus. Classification (NCBI taxonomy): domain Eukaryota; kingdom Metazoa; phylum Chordata; class Actinopteri; order Siluriformes; family Ictaluridae; genus Ictalurus; species Ictalurus punctatus. The sequence continues at coordinate 24,132,711 of NC_030421.2, forward strand.
GTATTGTTTTATGGGTAGAGAGTGGGTTGTCAGTGTGGGAACTTGAGGGCGCCCAAAGCATGACCTCCTACTTTTCCAAAAAAAAAAAAAAAAAACCCTGCATACTTTCCATCCAACTGCTGAGTAAAGTGCTTTTGTTTTTCACTTTCTCCTATTTTTTGTTTTAACCGCTTAAACACCCAGAAACTATCAGTGGATCCAGATTTCCATTCCTCACTCTCATAACTACGTATCATTCATACGAATTTCACTGTAGTGAATAACACGTATTAGTTATGGTATAATATACTTTAAGATTGATAGCTTAATAAACTGTGGATTTAAGCGGGTAAATGATTTTACATTGCTGATAAAGTTTTAAATTCTACAGATTTACAGGTTGCTCCGAATATATCACTTTAAGCACTTGCAAATGCAGTACGACTAGGTCTGTCTGTTTCAAATTCATTCAGATTAACAACTCTATTTTTAAAATAATTTTCTGATTTCCAATGTTAAGTCTAAATTTGGGAGCGGGCACGGTGGGTTAGTGGTTAGCACGATTGCTTCGCACCTCTGGGGTTGGGGGTTTGAATCCTGCCTCTGCCCCATGTGTGTGGAGTTTGCATGTTCTCTCTGTGCATCAGGGGTTTCCTCTGGGTACTCTGGTTTCCTTCCCCAGTCCAAAGACCTGTATTGTAGGCTGATTGGCATCTCTAAATTGTGTGTGATTGTGCCCTGTGATGGGCTGCCCCTCTCTGTCCATAGTGTCCCACCCTTGTGCCCCAAGTTCCCTGAGATAGGCGTTAGGCTCACTGTGACCCTGAAGGATAAGTGTTACAGAAAATGGATGGATGGATGGAAGTCTAAGCTTGATGTTTAATGTAATATGTAGCTAAATCAATAATCCTATACCTCTGTGCAAAGTTAAAAATATCTTATATTGTGTGCCTTGAGGAGAAGCTACATCAAAACAGAAAAAGCTAAAGGTCTTTTATGATGAGGCTACACCACACACACACACACACACACACACACACACAAAACCTTTAAGAGAAAATATCTATCAGGAGGAGGGAATTACATTGAGAGACAGAGGGAAAGGGAGAGAGAAATGAAGGAGGCTTTTTAGTGTTGGCTGGCAACATAACCTTCAGGAAGCTCCTATTTTTCATTAGAGTGGTGTCAGAACATTCTGCCTTTAATAACACTCATCCCAGCTCCAAGGGGAGCAGAGCCACCGCTTTAGCCACATAATGAATAGAGTAGAATGGGCTCAGACACACTTAAGGCCACACACACACACACACACACACACACACACACACACCAAGCTAGCTGCAGCTAGCCTAGCATCAGATACACCAAGCTACAGGCATGCTCATCTTAGCATCACCCATAGTGAGTGAGCACTCCTAGCTAGTCACATGTTAGCAGAGCCAGCAATAACAGCAAAGTTCCACTTTGTCTCAGAATTACCAGAGCAAGCTGTTAGCTTTAGCTGAGGTGAATAGGTCTTCAACAATCTGATTAGAGTAGTGGGCAGCAACGCTAAGCTAACGAGAGTCTTCATTCATGATGTACACATTTAAAACTGATCTTCAGCTATAAAAACGTGTCAGCTTCCTCGCACTGGAAAATTGCAAATTGGCCAACATGCTGAGTGTGCGGAAAGGCTTCTTCTTCTTCTTCTTCTTTTTTTTTTTTTGTGCTGACTGCATGTAGGCGTGCCATGATGGATGCAGCTTTGACACAGTCTCAGTGTTCGGGCTCTGGGCATAATGAGTAGCAATGTCCCCTGTGTCGAGTATGCAAAGAAAGAGAGAACTCGGCGCCTTTAATTAAAGAGAGGAAAAGGCAAGGCAGACACATAGACACACATATGAACACACATATGAGTCTGCAATGATAGCAGTTCTTTTGTCAGTCGTCAGTAGAGCTATGGTTACATAGGCTGTTCCTACAGGACTCTAATAAGGAAGATTATAATGTCAGAGCAAAGGGATGGCCAGAATATAGCTCTCCTAGTACTACACATGAAGATATGCCCTTTCACTCATTAGCCTTTGCTACTGAAAATAAGACATTTTTGCAAGTACATGCATACGGTCTGTGATATCTTTGTCTGAATTACTTAATAATAAATAGCTTAACAACAATTAGGTCCATCTCACACACTTTGACATTTGTACTGCACATGCTGCATTTATCATGTGTGTAATACAAAGGCATGGTTTACACGGCTTCACTAGTTAAATGCAGCTGTGTGATTACAGCTGTGTGATGCAGACCTCACATTGAAACCAGTCCATTAAAGTCCAGGTATGATGGTCCTGGTACATCATAGACCCAAAAGACTCCTCTTACTTAGCATTTAAATGAACATTTTTGTCACTACTTCTTTCTTACTTTCTTCATTCTTTATTAATATCCTCTTGCCCATCTTCTCTCTCTTCCACATATCTATGATCAGACCCCACCTGTGCTAAGGTATCTATGTAAAGATTGTGAAGTGAAGGCATAATGAGAGAGTGTGAGAGTGAGAGAGAAATAGAGAGAGAGAGAGAGAAGATGAGAGACAGACAGGCAGAAATGTATAATTAGGACCAAAAGTTTCAGTGCAGCTGGCGACACAGGCCAGAGAAACCAGGAAATTAAGTTTCACTGTTGAGATTTAAAAAAAAATAATAAAAAAATCTAATTGCATTTTGTCTTTCTGAGCAGTAGTTACGTTTGAGCTCTCTATGCCTCCATTAAACTGGAAATGGAACTCTGGCCTTCTGCAGCAGATGAAAATGTCATACATGGAAATGCTATACATCAGTTCAGATCCAGTCTAATGCACAGTATTATTTAAATTAGCCGCAATAATTAATGTGTCCTTTTCGGACAGTGCTCAAAAACAAGATTATTCTGTAAATGTGAGGCGCAGCACTAGGTACTGTTCAAAGTGATAGGTAAAGAAAAGAATGAATTGAAACTAATTCTGGTGTCTTTTTTTCATGCCATGCATATTACTGGCTGGCTTTTTTAAGTACTGTAGTCCAGAAGTGATAGCTACCAGATACACAAAGCATCGTCGACCTTTAATTCTCAAGAACTTGCTGTTAAGTTGTACTGATTTTTGTTTTATGTACAGCATAGTATGCACAAAAAATAGGAACCACATTTAAAACATTTTTTCACTTAATTCAGTATGTCATGTACTGTAAAGCAAGCAGTTGGCATGGTGGCTTAGAGGTTAGTATGGTTTCCTCGCACCTCCAGGGTTTGGGGTTCTATTTCCGCTTCGGCCCTGTGTGGCAGAGTTTGCGTGTTCTCCCTGTGCTTCAGGGGTTTCCTCTGGGTACTCCAGTTTCCTCCCTAGTCCAAAGACATGTGCTGTAAGCTGATTGGCATTTCCAAATCGTCCATAGTGTGTGATTGTACTTTCATGGGTTGTCACCCTGTCCATGGTGTCCCCAGCCTTCCCGTGACCCCGTGTAGGATAGGCAGTACAAAAAGTGGATGGATGGAGGATGTAAAGCAACCATTAATAAGAACAACAACATAAACATAAATTTGAATCATGTTTGGATCACTGATCAGGTTATGTTCCTAAAACAGTTATAAAGAGCAATAAACGGTTTTGCTAGTGACAAGCAAATGCATTTTATCTGTTGAAAGTTAATGGTTTGAAGATATTATCAGTTGAAGGTTTATAACTTGTGCGACTAAACTCTTAATGGTTGTAATATAACTGACAGATAAAGTAGCAGCAGTTAAAATATTCTCCCTAAGCATTGTCACAGAATAACCGCATTGCCTTGCCTACTACTAGACAATATTGAACATGCAATCATTTCACCAATGCCAAAGACCCAAAATCCATTTGTATTTATCTATTTACAAATGACAGGCGCTTTCTGCCGGCTTCCACTTGAACCAATTTAATTAAGGCTCGTTAAGATGCTGAGTGGATAGCACAAGCCTATCGACAAACAGAAAAGACACCCTAATTAAAGGCTATTTAAATGTTTATTTCAGCACAGTAATGGAGAGACACATCATTTAAAATGCAGTTTGGAGCAGCATCTCCAAGCACAGTAAACGGCTGTTATAAAACACTCTCTCCCTCTCTCCTTTTTATGGAGGCATATATAGGAATGGATCCCTCAGGAATTCTTAATGTGCTGTGATGTGGTGAGGAGGTGCCGGAGCCTAGATATGGCAGATAGCAGGTAAACAGTCAGAGTTTATGGCATTTTGCATATGGTGGAAAATAAAATAGGGGGTGGGGGTGGGGGTGGCATGTTAAATCACCTTTCAAAGTCCTGCCTCAAATTTACATAACTGAAAAGGCCCTAAACTCTCCATTCAGAGCACACTGAGAATAGTGCTTTATCTTTCATTTTTAATTGAGTGTCACAGCTGTGCATCTGCAGAGTCATTCAGATGGAGACAGGCAGTTTCACTGTCTTTATCATAAGGCTAATGCCAATGTAGAATGAATGAAGGTAATTATACAGCAGGAAGGTGACTTATTCTACTGTGCTCTCCTATTTGCAGAACCACTGTAGGTCACTGCCATACTGCTGTATAATAATATTAAATAAGCTTCAGAGAGAGATCTCCACCTCCCCCACATTGGCTCGGAAACTAAAATGAGAAAGTGTGTGAGAAATGTAGTTTACCATCCAAAATGTTTCTCAGATATATGGAGAAATCATAAGAAAAAAAGGTTTAAGCAGGAAATTTGGTCTAGCAAATATTGGCTTTGGCATACTGCTATGAAACATTGCAGTGTGTGTGTGTGTGTGTGTGTGTGTGTGTATAATGTTTAGAAGATGGACTATAGTGTGTGCTTTTTTGCTTTGTGTTAACACTCTGTGAGAGTTATCGATTAAGATATGATAAGGAGGCATGCTGTAGCTGTCCCCTGAGATGCAGACGTTTCTAGAGAAGCAGAATAAATAAACCACAGTTTCACCTCTCTAAAAGCTAACTCCATACCTCACTAACTGTTTATCATAGCTGTTACAGCAAATTACTATACATTTAGAATTAGAAGTAAAGGAAATGAGCATTTAGAATTGGTCACCCAAATACAGTTTAGGCTTAGACTTGAACAAAAATACACTCACAGAGGGGATTCAACTCTAAAGTTGTTTCTGGTTTAGTAATAGGTTTAATCTGCTTGTGGTTTAGCGGTTAGCATGTTTGCCTTGCACCTTTGGGGTGGGGGTTTGAATCCCACCTCCGCCCTGTGTGTGCAGGGTTTGCATGGTCTCCCCATGTTTCAGGGGTTTCCTCCCCAAGTCCAAAGACATGTATTATAGGCTGATTGATATCTCCAATTGTCCGTGGTGGGTGAATGTGTGATTGTACCTTTGACAGGTTATCATCCTGTCCAGCATGTCCTCCGCCTTGTGCCCAGAGTTCCCTGGGATAGGATCCAGGCTTCCCGTGACCCTGTGTAAAATAAGCGGTATGGAAAATGCATGGTTTGATGGATAGCATCAGGGGTCCCTATTAACAGATGGAGTTAAGGGCTACATAAGGTTATGGTGTATTCTTAAGACATAGATGTTTATGGTCTGCACCTATATAGCGCTTTTTTAACCTTAGCGATTCTACAAAGCACTTTAGACTGTGTCTCATTCACCCCTTCACACACACACTCACACACCAATGGTAGCAGAGCTGCCATGCAAGGCGCTAGCTTGCCATCGGGAGCAACTTCAGTGTCTTGCCCAAGGACACTTCGGCATGTGGAGTCACGTGGGCCAGGAATCGAACCTCCAACCCTACGATTAGTGGACAGTAGTTAACATACACTTTGAAATGTTTATTTATTTATTTATTTATTCAAGAAATTTCAGTTTGGGTTTGTTTTCTTAGCTTTTCTTGGCTATAATATGAAGGATTATATAAGGAAAGAAGTGGAAAGAAGTGGAAATTCAGATTTTTTTAGCATGATTCCAAAATTTTAGCATAATTAAGTAAACAAAGTCATGCAACATGTTTTGAAGGAAAATAGTCTATTATACATTTCTGCAGATTCAGATATCCATCCATCCATTTTCTGTACTACTTAACCTACGCAGGGTCACGGGGAGACTGGATGGGGTGCCAACCCATTGAGGACATTCAGAAATTCATGTTTCATATTTGGGATAGATTTGGTTAGATTGGGTTTGAAGTCTTTTAATATAACATTTATAATGCTAGAAAAGTAGTTAATCTGTAATCTGTTTCCTTTGGGTTTTGTTTTTTCTTACAATGTCCTGAATGCACCTCTCTGCTGTGAATGTATTACACGGGTATAGCTTATAGGCACAACATACTGTAAGCCTGTCAAGATTTTGAGGTTGGGTTGATTCAAATATTTCTGCAAATTATATAGCAAACATTAAAAAAACAATTATGAAGCATTGTTGGAAAAAAAATACCCTGAAGAATTGTAGGGTTGATTTTCAGCTGTTTTCACCTTGTTTCACCTTGTTTGATGCTGTGTCAGATGAAGTAAGTAAAAAACTTTACAAAAAAATATTTAACTGGGTATATTTGTTACTATATTTGTTGCTAATTAAGTGTTTTTGATGAAATGTTATGAATGTAATTCAGAATCCTTCCTTTTGCTATTTTGTTTAATAGACAGAAATGGCCATTGTTACACACACACACATACACACATACACACACACACACACACACACACACACTGCACAATACTGTAAAGAGCAGTAAACAGTAGTAAATGAAGCAAAGTCAATATTTGGTGTGACAAAAAATAAAAACAGTAGTCTCAAGTACAATTAATGCAGTTTTATAAGGAAATGAGCTGTAAGTTTTATTGAGCATCTTGCAGAACCAGCCATAGTTCTTCGGGAGACTTTGACTTTCGCACTTGCTTCTTATTTTTGTAGCAAAACACAGCAGCCTACATTGTGTTTTTTGTCTGAAAATGCAATTTGCTGCTTCTTCTTTTCTTTACTAACAAACATTTTTCAGTAGCAGAAAATTTTATTTTGTGAAACTAATGTTTGAGAATCTACAATATTTTTTGTAGTGACTCGATAATGGAGAAGTCATAAAATAAAAACCTATAACAAAGTTTGTACTAAAAATATAGGGTACTTATATATATATATATATATATATATATATATATATATATATATATATATATATATATATATATATATATAAAATGGCTTTTGGTTTCTAGATTTTACTATCTGCAGGAAATGCTGTATTTTTTTTGTAATTTAATGGCAAATTATTATTAATGCTTCAGTACATATTGTGGTTTTCTAGAAGTAAATATGGTTTCACATTTGTAGCTTGAATTTTCACAGTACCTTACTGGCATGGTCAGGTTTAACATAAAGAATTTGTTTGTTTGTTTGTTTGTTTGTTTGTTTGTTTGTTTACAGTGCAATGAGAATGAAAAACAGATGTAACCAGTGGACATTAGTTCATATAAAATAATCATTTTCAGGCCAAAAACATATTGCACAGCAGTTATTAAATAGTTTCTAAAGCATAAGGCTATGTGTTCATAAACATTTTGTGCAATACCATTCTGTAAGAAGCACTATGCAACCCTCTCATTCTCATCACTGCTGTTGGGAACAATTTTGACTTTTTCTAGAATAGTGCATTTACCGCACACTCAGCTTTAAACTTAACAATAGAAATCAAATAAAACTTTTATTTCTTACCAGACAAATTATTAAACATCCATCAAAGTTTTCAAAATTAATGGTTCTCCATTAATTGTTTTTCATATTCACTTGAAAACATTCACTTGCATTTTGTATGTGTTAAGCTAAATGCAAAGCTCATGATAACTAATCATTATGATCACTACATGTTAAGCATTATCCTTTTTATTATCCAGTGCTTTAGTGGTGGAAAATGAGAACATGCACTTATTAGCTTCCCTAGTAATAAATACTTAACATACATTTTGTAAAGAGATGTTTTCACTTTGTTGAAATAATATTTATGCAATGAAAAAATAACACCACTTGCTGCACTCTTGTAAGATTTTACAGTTTCTTTAATGAAAATATTTTCGTATTTTTCACTTCAAAAATAAGCATCATGAAGCATTACTGAATATTTTATATGGAATACTTAAAATTTATGGAATACAAAAAAAAAAAGCATGTTTGCTTCCATTACCCCCTCCCTGCCCTCCACGTGCAAACATGTGTTCCAACTCCAATTTACACGACCCAAATATAATCAGTGTGGCACACATTTATCTTTATTACTGAAATAAATAGGTTTTTCATTATGCCACAGGCCCTCCTCTCTCCCACATCTCACCCCGCCTGTGGTGCTATTACTTACACCTTCTGCCCCGGTCATTCTTGCCCTCCCTCTCTCTTTTACACCCCATGTCACTCATTCGCCACCAACAGTAACAAGCACATTCACGTGGAGAGACAGGCCTTAACTAGCCATCTTAACTAGCCATTTCTCTCTGAGAGAGGAGGCGAGATGAGAGGAAAGAGAAACAGGGATGAACATATTTGTTTGTGTATCGTTCTGGCTCTGTTATCTTCTCTTGCTCTGCTTCAGTTGCTCTGTAAGCAGCAGGCTGTGCGTGCATGTGTGTGTGTGTGTGTGTGTTTGTGTGTGTGTGAGAGAGAGAGAGAGAGAGAGAGAGAGAGAGAGAGAGAGAGAGAGATTCATGGGCCTGACAGATGCCGGGTGCAGCTGGCTCTGTCCTTGATCATCCCAGCAGTCCGGACAGCGCTGTCATTCACCATTGCCCAAATTATCTCTGTATTGACTGCACAACCCTCTGTGACAGCAACGTAATGGCTAATTACCCAGGATGCTTCGGGTACTTTTAAACCCCAGAGTCCCTGCTTTTTCTCTGTCACCATCACTGATACTGTAAGAAAGAGAGAGAGAGAGGGAGAGAGAGAGAGAGGAAGAAACACAAGATGTAGTAAGAAACACAGACAGAAAGAGAGACCCCATCATACCTCTCTTCCTATGAGTACAAGAACAAGTCCAGACAAAAGAAAGAAGAGAAAAACACACACAGCTCAAATCATGCCTTTTCCAGGACATTATGCTGTGATTCACATCATCTCTCTCCATCTCTCTCTCCATCTCTCTCTCTCTCTCTCTCTCTCTCTCTCTCCCCGTCTGGTCTCTGAGGGGTTTGGTGGCCTGTCGCCTTGTGCAGATCTCAGGGAAAAAAAAAAGCAGCACACATAAATTACCATTTTCTATTTGTCTGTCATCTATCCAGTAAGTGTGCAGTGTGCTCTGGGCTCTGCTGCAATGTCTGGGGACCAGTCTGCACGACTACATGGCCTCTCAGACAGGCAATTATCAGCATCACTCTGTGCTCGTTGAAACATCCTAAATGCAATCATTAATTTTCTACCAAATTCCAGACAATTATTAAATCTAATGTACTCCCAAGCAACTTCCTCCCTCCCACACTATTCTCCCAAACAGCAATCTGAAAACACGAGGCATCACAAGAATACAAGGAAAAAGTACTTAAAAATTAAAATATTTAATGATGGCTGAGAGCCAAAAGCATGCTCGATGATAGACATATTTCAGTTTCATTATATAGCAGTTTTATTATCCTCTGTGTAGCTTCGTTTAATCCAAATGACAGAGACACACAGACTATTCTTCATGAAACTGTAGCCTCAAGGACAGCCTTCGTGAAACAAGGCTTGCTTTTATCAAGTCTAATAATACAACACAACTGCATTAAAACCCTACTATCGAGAGAAAGAGAGCGCGAAACATTGAAGGAAACACCAGCAGCCAAGTGGAAGAGAAAGGAATGTGGGATAGAGTGAGCCAAAAAAAAAAAAAAGAATGAGAGAATGAAATAAAGGGGAAAGGAAGGTGAGGGAATACACAATACTAAATCCCACTCTGACTGTTAGGGAAGATGATGAGGTCCCGAGAGAATGGAGTACAGACAGAGAGAGAGAGAAAGAAAAAGGAGAGAGAAACAAAAGGAAAAAGAGAGAAAAAAAAGAAAGAGATAGCTATTTTTCACATAAAAATACAAATTTCACCCATTATGTATTGACTCCATAATCACTGCTTCGTCCCTAATAATAAGTCAAGACCAAGCAGGTTTCAGTGTATCTATACTCTCACGCATACACACATCCCAGTATACTGTCCGTCAACAAGACTTCATTAGCACTGGAGTATAGGGCCATTCTAAGTAAAATCAACTGTGTTTATTTAATTGCTCGACTTGGTGCAGCAGGTAGTGGTGCCACCTCACAGCTCCAGGATTCCCGCTCCAATCCTGAGCTCAGGGTACTTTCTGTTCGGAGTTTCTGTGCATGTTCTCCCTGTGTCCATATGGGTTTTCTCTGGGTTCTCTGGTTTCCTTGCACTTCCCAAAAACATGTTGGTATGGGTTATGCTAAATTTCCCCTAGGTGTGAATGATTGTGAATATGTGTGTGCATGGTGCCTTGCATCAGAGGGCCATGCCAGGTGTGTCCTGCCTCATGCCTGGGATAGTCCGCAGATCCACACCCACCCTAACTGGAAAGTGATGAACTGAAGATGATTGAATGAATATAAACTACATATTATAACTGCAAATTCAAATGTGCTTGCTATTTACATTTAAACTTAAAATGCTACACTTTAACCTATATTCACACAAGTAAATTGTCAAAACCACCAACATCTTGAAAGAGCTCGATGTCACATATGGTTCAGGTCCACCCTGACGCATACAGAAGTGAATCCTACTGTGGCATGTGCCATCCATCGCTCGGGTCCCAGAGTGCAACTGCCCTCATCCTCACTGGAAGCAAAAGCTGGCAGGGTCCCGATTTCACCCGGGTGACCAAGCAGATGGGTGTCTTCATGGTGTTGTGACAATGCTGCATGAGCAGGAGTGTGAAACCAAGCAAGGCTTAGTATCAATGGAAGGAGATGAGTAAAGCCATGGAATGTAGAAAATTCCTGTTTAAATGGCTGAAAACACCATTTAAGTAAACAAAGGAAATATAATACAAAAAAAAAATGCACACGAGTTAATGGTAGTAACAAATGATTCCGACATTATTCTGACATGGTGTACTTCCATTACTGACATAAAGTAATCTGTATAATAGACACTGATGATGAGATTAGTGCTCATATTATAGAGCTGTTCATATAATACGATATGCAGACAATGTATGCAGGTCTTAACCCCTTGCCCTCATGTGTAGCCTGGCTGTCAACTATATTTCAGACCAAACTAAAAGTGTTGCCTGTAGGTTATGCTATGGGTATCCCTTTAACATTAACGTACTGTATAGTTAATGTTCAGTTGTGTACCGTGAATGTGTTTTTATGTGTCTTGCATTCAGTAAATTTAAAAAAGAGTCCTTCTTGAAGGGAAGAACCTCTTCAGTGACAAGTGACATTCGTGTATTTTTCTGAGGATGTACATGTATTATGTGTTGATTTGTCTGTGATCAACTGTAATCAAATCAAATCAACAGAATAATTGAGATACCTAGTAACTGTACATCTAGTAACACACTGAATATTATCTCAATAATTATAATTTTCTATTAATTAATTCCTCTTTAAAAAGCTTCCTTTAATATAATGAGATTACTTTACCCTTCTTCTCTACACACATGCAATACTGGTATACAAACAAATTCTGATTACCATTTTCCCCTTCAGTAGGCTATGTTTCATCAGATAGGTGGTTAAAAATGACTTAAATTTTGTGGCAAGGGAATTGCAATCCTTTTCATGTCTACCATATGGAACGTGTGCATGCAGCATCATCAGGCATCAATGCAAATCTACTTTACCATGCTAATATTCCTCTGTGGTACTTAAGTTGGTAAACAGCCTTTAGGAATTTTGATTGAAAGGTTATACTCAAAATTATGAAAAAAAATATATACTGTGGTTCTGTACACTTTTACAAGCTACTAGTCCTCAGCTGCTCAGTCCTATTAGTGGAAAGAGAGAGAGAGAGAGAGAGAGAGAGAGAGAGAGAGAGAGAGAGTCTGTGTGTGTGTGTGTGTGTGTGTGTGTGTGTGTGTGTGTGTGTGTGTGTGTGTGTGTGTGTGTGTGTGTGTGTGTAAAGGGCTGAACTCTGTCCGCTGGGATGCTTGTCTCTGTTGAGGTCTGTCAGGGAACCAGCTACTTGGATGTGTCATGATTGCACTAATTACTGAGAGCCAGTGAAAGCTTTGACAAGGACGACCACAACGTGTGCGTGCACACACACACACACACACACACACACACACACACACACACACACACACACACACACACATACACAATCCTTTACACTATTGTGCATCCCTGCCACTTCTAACCAATAACCAAAAATACATAGACCAAAAAGGATAGCATTTTTCAGTCAACACAAAATAATTCAAAACAAGAAAAAAATACAACAGATGTAAGCCCAGACTCAAGCACAAAGCACAACATGTGTTTTATTTTCTGTTACAAAGTCTTAATTCATAAATTCTTTAACGCCAGATTCATCCCAGCTTCTTCCAGATGTAGTTTCCAAGCCAGTTAGCAGAAAATATTGGAACACAAGCAGCAGCCGAAGAGCAGCTAAGTGCACAAGACACACCCTTAACCCTGTTAGCACAACACAGAGGGGACTCTTAACTCTGTGTGTGCCACCAGTGAACTGTTAATAATCTCATTACACGCCACTTAAAGAGATCACAATGAGCCAGTTACTCTTAACATCTCATACCTTACCAATGGGACTCAGAACGGTGGGCTATGCCTCTCCATATGTTATAAAGATTAAAAGGAGTGAGAAAAAAAAATGGAGGTGTGAAAAGAAATGGCCAGTGTTAAATGGAATGAGAAGTGACAGTTTACATCTCCGCCTACAATTAACACATTCATGTTTTATTTTTTGACTCTTTAGCACTAGATCGACACCCCCCCTCTCTCTCTTTCCCTCTTTCTCTCTATCTCTCACTCATGTGCTCCCTCTCTCTCCTTCTCTGGCTGTGATAATGCATGTTGTCAGCTTTGTTTAGCAGGCCAGATCTGGGCGAACAGTGGGCTGGTGCAGGCATTTGACAGATTGAAGGTTCAGCGATAGGGCTATCATGACAGATGGAAGCTGGCATCAATGTTCTGAGAGCGCCAATCACAGGGGACCTGCCCCCCTCATTCGTCAGGCCGCTTTTTTGAACCCCCCTCCCCCCTCCCCACATACACCCCCAAACACACTTATGACGAGAGGATGAGCGGGTGGGGAGTGTGTAGTGTGTAGTGTGTGTGTGTGTGTGTGTGTGTGTGTGTGTGTGTAACTGAAAGATGGCATTGTTAAGCAGTGCATCTGTGAGACTGACTCTCTTTTGATGGAGGCATAAGGCAGAGGGAGGGGGAAGGGGAGAATGAAGGGAGGAAGAAGAGAGAGTGAGAGAGAGGGAGAAAGGGCCCAAAGCACAGGCCGGTCACTGGTGCAACGCCAATCTCTGAAATGATAGCAGCCCTACTCCCGGGAATAACCACAAAACTTTGAACATCCTGAGCAGAGGGAAGACCCCGAGGGAAGAAGATGAGAGATGATAGACAGATATTTCCCCTCCCCTTTCAAGTATGCCAGTAATTTTTCATTAACACTGTATTAATTGTCGGCCCTGAGCACTTTGGCACTTCGCAGTCCTTTACAAGTCTTTTACTTGCTTGTATTTTCTCATTTGTAAGTCGCTTTGGATGAAAGCATCTGCTAAATGAATAAATGTAAATGTAAATGTTGCTAGTAATAGGGATAACATTCCAGTTTAACATCAAATATAGTTTTGTCTTTTCTTTAAAGAGCTCAGTGTCTCAGTGATAAAATAACGTCAGCACATAGCTGAATCCTACTCTGACCTACTTAATGGTTGCTATTATGGGATAAAATCAATTCTATCAAAGATCAATCAAAAGAAATCAAATCAATCAAAATCGAATCAATCAAAAGAAACACGAACGGGGTTTCAAATCCTCCTTAAAACATTCGAAAGTGTGATGAGTTTTAATGAGACAAAGCTTGTTAGTGGTACTCTGCTTTAATTACTTTGCCTAATATAGATTATGTCTATATGCAGAATTGTTCTAATGCAGGAACGCTCCACCTGGACCTGTTCAGTAGGGAGATAGATTAAAAAAGCTCAGCTGAGGCTTCTAGCACAGATGCTAATGATGGCTATGATAACAGTGCAAATGTTTCACTCAGCACACACATCCGATTTGCAAGTAGAAACTGATTTTAATGGCATAAATCTTGTTTTGGGTAATTAAGTAATGAACTACGGTTTAGACACATGAACGGAATGGCTATTTATGTACAAATGTAAAGTCCTATATTTAATTAACTTGACACTTTTACACACTTATTTATCAAATCACACTCATTTGCTACAATTCAACAGACAAATACACTGAGACTTATATAAAAGGATAAACACACTCATGAAACACATTCAATATCCCTGTCTCTATTCTCTTCAGCTTTCAGGTACACACAAGTAACTTTCTGACATGGAGCAGTGTTGATGTATGTATAAGTTGTTTTCTCCTTAAAAGTAGGACCTCACTGTTTGTGTGTATGCTTAGAAGAACACATTGTGGATGCAGGATTGTAGTGTTGGGGCCTCAGGGTGTCCTGTCTCAGGCATGGCTAGTTATCAGAGGCCCAACTGACCACCCAGAGGACATCACACACGCACACACCCATATACACACACGCTCATGGCCGAGACCTTGACAGCACCGATGTGCTGACACACACCATCTTCAGGAGGATGCAGATTCAGAAGACCATAATGGCTGTGAGATACAATGCTCTGTGCCTTTGGGGAGCAAGTTAGACAGCAAAGCTTCACCTTTGCTCATAGATGGATTTGACTCTCTGTGACGTGGATAATTAAAAAAAAAAAAATCATTTATATCATAGTGCTGATGAATTCAGGCTTTGAAGAATTTTCTATAACAGCAGCTCTGACATCAGTGCTGGCTGTACAAATCACAGGTTTATATTAACACACTCATTCTAATACAATGTCATTTCAGTAATGGCTAATTCACAGGGACTTGTGTAGGGAAAGCGCTACATAATTCAATACTAATAATAAACAGACTATTTAACAAAGTGTTTTTTAACAATGGAAAAAGATATAATCCTTGATCTTGGGAAGCTTTCTATTTATTTACCATTTATGGAAGGACTCTCAGGTGTCAGTGCGTTGTAATGGTCAGCACAGAGGACTTGTATAGTGGTATGGGGTGCATTATTGCCTATGGAATGGGCTGCTTGCACATCTGGAAAGGCACCATTAATGCTCAAAGGTATATACAGGTTATAGAGCAACATATGCTTCCATCCCATCTTTACTTCTGAAAGGCTCTGCCTCTCTAAGATACTCTTTTTATACCCAATCATGTTACTGACCTGTTTCCAATTAACCTAATTAGTTGCAAATTTTTCCTACAGCTGTTTCTTTTTAGTAACACTTACATTTTCAGCCTTTTGTTGCCCCGTCCCAACTTTTTTGAGATGTCAAATTCAAAATTAAATTACTTTTTTCATGAAATGGTTTACTCATTTACTCAGTTTAAACATTTGAAGTGTTTTCTATATTCTATTGTGATTAACATATGGGCTTATGAGATTTGCAAATCATTGCATTCTGTTTTTATTAACATTTTACACAATGTCCCAACTTTTTTGGAATCAGGGTTTTATATATATATATATATATATATATATATATATATATATATATATATATATATATATATATATATATATATATATGGTTAAAAGTATTATGTGTCATACATTTGTAAATACAAAATTATAAACTTTGGCAAATTTATGTGGTTTAAATTTATGTGGAATAAAGCAATTTTGGATGTGCTGTTATTGGAAAATATTCAACCAGCTTGATTGTTTTCCGATCAGAGCCTGCCTCGTAGCATTTTATTACCTACTTAGCACATCCACAGTGGTGAGCATATAATCCTGGGAACATCACATGGACACAGAGAGCAAGAGTTCATCACGACGGAGCTTTACTGTGTGAAACAGTTATTCATTCCAAATTAAAGTAGTGTCTTAGGCAGTCTTTTCCTTAGTTACCCAAGCTGTTAAGTCCTCTTGTTTGGTTTCAGGCAGAGAAACCTAACAGGAGGGGAGTGCAGTGAAAAGCAGTCGACATTTCCAGTTCAAAAAAGTCCTTCCTTCTCCCCAGAGAGTCTGTCTCATCCCTATGATGGCCAATAATAGCCCATTGTAGTCAAATGCTCCCTCTCCTGCGCGTGACAGAATGGGGACGCCTTATTTACAGAGGAGGAGAAAAAGCTAACGCATTGGGCCCACTCCCCATGCGGAAATACTGCTGACAGAGAGAGAGAGGGAGAGAGATAGCGGGGAAGAGAGGGAGAACTTTTCCAGCAAAATCATAGCTTTCTCCTTCAAGGCGATGTTACACTTACTTATATTTATAGTTGCATTTAGGAACACAGAGGCCTGGTGACAGTGTGCTGCTGGCCTGCCTTTATAAACCTGCTCCTCGCTTGTTCTACTTCTGCGCCTGCCTGGCACCAGCTCAACCCCGCACACACGATCAATAATTCCATTCCTCTTTTATACTCTTTTCTTGTCTTATTTAAAATGTTTGGTCTCCACCAAAAATAAACAGATAAAAATAGCTAAATATATATTTTTTATATACCTTCTCATATGAGACAATTCAACACAATGCTTAGTCACCATTCATCTTTTGTAAAAAAATAAAAAAATTTACTCACACAAATGTATTTTAGTGCAGAAAGTATAACAGTCTGTTTGATTTTCAGTGTAATGAAACACACTGTAGCATGGTGCAGTGGGTGTAAAGTGTAATTGTAGTCTGCATGTGATATAAAGCAGCTCTGATTGTGCTGTGTTTCAAATCGTGTGTAAAGGAATTTGAAGATGAACGTGTCAGTATATCGTCACATGGCATTAGAGGAGGCAGCGACACACGCTGTTTCATTATCGTACTCTATTCTGCTTCATTACAGCCTCCATGCATATTAATGAGGGCAAATGGAACATTTGAAGACAGGCAGAAACACACACACACAATATTTAAAGACATCACACACATGGTGCGCTCGACAACACAAAGCACAAAATAGCAAACACATGCACAAGGCATTCAGAGACAGTCAACACAAACGAAACATGACACACATACACAGGCAACTGCATCCGAGACTTGGGGGAAATAAGTCATGGTGTAAATTGCACTGGTGGTCACCTTGATGGCACCACACAGTTTTCCTCTACCCAGAATCCAACTGGTTCCTCAATTTAGAGAGGCTTTCATTATACTGTACACCACACACACACACACACACACACACACACACACACACACACACACACACACACACACACACACACACACACACACACACACTATAATGGCTAATTATGGAGCATGTGAGTGTATTGAACTGCCTGGTCCTTCACCATTACTGTCTGGGGAAAGGACACCACTGAAGGAAAGGGACACTCACTGTCTCTCTCTCTCTCTCTCTCTCTCTCTCTCTCTCTCTCTCTCTCTCTCTCTCTCTCCCTCTTTATTGTATAGTAGTGCAAAAGCCTACGACATATTCCAAAAAATATTCCAAATAAATGGAACCTGACCTGCCAGTGGTATAACACAACACAACAACAGACAGAAGAGCTCAAAAGTAGAGGCACAATTATTAGATAGTGAGTGAATCAAAGGATGATGCTGAGAAGAAAAGACTGACAGCGTATAAACATCACTCACTCACTCAGCGTGTATGTCCAAGGAGAAGCACAAGAATGAGGTGAGATGAGAGAAGGTTCTTTGGCAGTTCATCAGACTGTCAGGCTGCTGTGTGAGGAGAAGAGAGGAACTCCTCGGCGGATGTAGACGTGCTGTCAGTTCGAGTCGGCCTGTCTGCAGGGCTGGCCAGGTATTAACCTCTCAGGAAGAGAGCGATTGGACACAAGTTAAAACATAAGAGACATACACAAAACGAATTCACATGCCAGATTTAGCATAGCTTTTGAATGTCAGTTCTGAGGAAATAAGTTACAGGTGGAAAGAAAATCAAGAAAAGAACTCTGGAAATGAAAGAATCCCACTAATATAGGTTTCCAAGCTTGGCTTATTTTGCTTACTACTGAAAGTTGTGATCGTATTTTTTGAATTTCTGCTTAAATTGTTGACATTTTTTCTCTCCCAGGACTGTGCCATAGACTCAGGCTATTCTTCAGGTGTCCCAAAGGTGAGTTCGCCCTGCACCTGTGCACCTGACACATGGCTAATCTTTCCCTGGTGACTATAGCTACGTCTGCATTTTAGCCCCTCTGGCCTAGTTTTCACTATTCCCAATCCTAATGCTCATGGAGACACAAGCATAGTTGAAAGCAGATGTACAGAGGAAAGTCACATAGATCATAATATGTCAATTGCAGATTATTATCCATCACTCAGCACTTCACTGTTACAAGTTGCCAAAACCTTTACCCTTTGGCACAACTCCCAGCCAGGGTTCTATTACGAACCAAGTGTTTGAAAATTTACCCGAGATCATCCATCTTCACCCCTTAGAGACTGTATACACATAATACTTTATGTACTAAGTTCATAATGAAGAATTTCCAGTTTCTATTCCAGCATTAATCTGACCTCAAAATTTAAAGCACAATATCAGTCTCTCTATTACTCTTCCAAGTCATAGGTAATTCCCACAACTTCTCTAGAATTATATTAGCAGCAAGAATAGAGGAGAGAGGCTGGAAATAAATAAGTGCAGTGAGTTCGCTCTGGGACTGTGGAGCTGAGGCGGTTTGCTTGAGCATTATAGCGCTAATTAGCAGAAGATTACTATGCAGTGTGTGAGGCCGTGGCCCAGAAAGACATCATTAGGCCTGGTGATGGGGAGATGCCTGCAGCACATTGATCCTAGGGCTACAGGAACAATGCATACTGCAGACTTTCTAATTGGGCCTGAGGCACACTGTGTGTGGCTGACTGTTGTATGTTGGTGCGCTTGTGAATATACATGGATTTTTTTCTGTGTATAGAAGAGCATATATTTTATAAGGCTGTGTGCATATACCCTGTGTGCATACATACTCTAAAAATCCTTGGATAGACTTACAATCAGACTTCTAATGCATATAAATTGTATTTGTAAATCATGAGCCTTAGAAGACAGAACTACACCTTAGGATGTTTCTTGAATCTAGTCTGGATAATATGCATACCTAATATGATAGATTTCTCTAGATTATAGATAAGATTTGAATAGATTAGGATATATGCATCCAAAACTACAGCCTCAACTAAAGCTAAGCCCCAAGAACAGAAAAAAAGATTGAGATATTACAGATTGGAAAAAAAAAGATTTCTTATGGATAGAATAAGGAAAGTAAGGTCAAAAATGGAACTGCTCATGGGCACATTGTGAAACATGACAGTATGAGGATGTACGTATACCTACCAGTGGAAATGATTTACTGTACTTTGATTGATGATGTGTCTGTGGAGCAAAATGAAAAATGTTCATTAGTGTCTTAACTGATCTGATGCAGTTTACTGAGTATCAAAACTTAGTGGATTAAACATGACCTTTTTGCAGTAAAAAATAAAATTGTTACAGTGGTAGAAATCACAACACATCACAATCAACGTTATAGTTATTAATGAGTACTTATAGTTATTAAGCTGTTTGACTGGTCACTTGAATTAAATGTGTTTAATCCAAAACTGGAACTGTCAGTGGAAAGTTCAGAATTGAAACGCACCAATATATCTCTAATAAATAGCACACACTGTGCATATTTGAATATCCATCCATCCATCTTCTATACCACTTAATCCTTTTCAGGGTCACGGGGAAACCTAGAGCCTATCCCAGGGAGCATTAGGCACGAGGCGGAGTACACCCTGGACAGGGTGCCAATCCATCGCATGGCACAATCACATACACATTCACACACCCATTCATACACTACGGACGCTTTGGACATGCCAATCAGCCTGCATGCATGTCTTTGGACTGAGGGAGGAAACTGGAGTACCCGGAGGAAACCCCTGCAGCATGGGGAGAGCATGCACACACAGGGCCACGTTGGGAGTCAAACCCCTGACCCTGGAGGTGTCCACTAAGCCACCGTGCACCCATCACATTTGAATAATGAACCTAATATTTGAATAACACATAAAATAAATCTGTGCTGATGGGGTCAGTGGATTTTTTTTCATACCAAAGTAATCTCTGGCTGCAAAAAGTTTAAGAACCTCTGTTCTATGGGACTATCAGCCACGTGTTAAACATAATATTAAACTAGGCATAATATTCCATCCATCCATCTTCTACCACTTACTCCTTCTTCAGGGTCACAGGGGAACCTGGAGCCAGTCCCAGGGAGCATCGGGCACAAGGCAGGGTACACCCTGGACAGGGTGCCAGTCCATTGCAGGGCACAATCACATACACATTCACACTCTACAGACACTTCAGACACCCCAATCAGCCTGCATGCATGTCTTTGGACTGGGGGAGGAAACCCCCACAGCACGGGCAGAACATGCAAACTCCGCATACACATGGCCCTGGCGGGAACCGAACCCCAGACCCTGGAGGTGTGAGACAAACATGCTAACCACTAATTTGCAATAAGAGGTGTGATTCATATGTGGTTCAATTAATTGTAAAAACCATCAGACTTCTTTATCTTTAATAATGTTGTATCTTCATAATCATCCAAAGTGCTGAGGTAGAGAGCCAAAACTTTTAATAAACAATTATCACCCTGTCTTTCACCAATTACTTATAGACAGTCTGATAACTGTATATTGTTCTGGCTCTGGCATTCAGGCATGGACTCATCCAAAACCTACATAGTAATGATGAAAATAGGGTGACCCTGAACCCAAAAACAGGCCTCCCGTCACTGCCCACTTATTCTGGCAGTGATTTATGTGCTTTTCATTTGTCCTGCTCATATGTTTGAATTTCATTTACTCACTTTGCATATCGCACCGTATGCTCATAAGGAGGAGGAATGTGGTGTCGATCGTCTTGTCCTCATCCTGTCTCTCTCCTTTTCTCTCTCCCTTCCCCGTCTCTCTTAGAGTCGGAGTTATGATAATCAGCTGATTAGTTGCTGAAGTCCTTTTCCCTCAGGCTCCTTTGTGTGTAAAATCCTCTCACTCAATTGACATGTGGACATCATCAGGCTGATGAAATTCAGTAGTAATGAACAAGTGGGATGGGGCATCTGCACGGGGACCCCAAACCCTCCATGCTAATGCAGAGAGCTGCTGCTTTCCACGTGCTGTCCCTGTGGAACGCCTGATGGAAGTGTGCAAAGATGCATATTCAAACCAGCACCTTCACAGAAGCACACCGCATGAACAGAGAGATAGAGAGAGAGAGGGAGAGAGAGAGAGAGAGAGAGAGAGGGAGAGGGAGAGAAGGAGAGAGCCAGAGAGAAAGGAAGCTGAGTGGCCTGACCCATGCTAATTTGGAGGCAGATTATTTTGCATCAGCCACAGTAATGATGTGACAGTTCATTTGTGAACAGGCAGAGGAAGAGAGGAATGGAGGATGAGAAGAAGAGAGCAAAGAGGGATGGGGGCGGTGATGCTTGGCTGGACGCAGGTGTTGGTCTGCTCTGCTCCGAGCTGTCAATGGGGGCTGCTGTCAAATGATCTCCTTTAAAAAGGGCTTGGACACACAAAAATCTGAGAGACATTTAAGGAATTAATGCATTCTTATTTAACACATATTGTGAGCAGCGTTTCATTAGAGGCGAGCTAGTTATATTAAAAATGACAGCTGACCTTTCACATTTACCCTCCCAGCTCACAGAATTGTGCTTATTACATGCATGTTTGAGTCAAAGAGAAGTTAACGGGATAACTAGTCATAATTAAACACACATACTTACTCAGCTCCCATGGTTCTTCTTTCCCCATGTCATTTAATCCTAAAGACCTACTGCTTTAGGAAGGGCATTAGGGATATATAGCCTAATACATAGAGTAAAAGTGGTTTACAAGAAAGTTAGCTTGTCACATGCAATGCAAGGACATGCCTAATAATAATTTCCATCTGATTTTCTGTCTCATGTTTAATACTTAATGATATGCTTGTTGCTGTACAGCATAATGCTGCTCTGGTTATGGAGAATATTCATAATGGAAAATTCAAGAATGAATTAATTTGCATCACATAATAAGTCTTAATTCACTGTATATAAATTAGCCACATGTTTATACACCATATACACACATATGAACATTTAGGGCTGTAATCATAAATGTGATCAAGGTTTAAATTAGGATTTAGGATGTGGAGGAGCCCTAAGTCTTTCATAGGTGGCATTTATGTAGGAACAGTACAGTTTAATTTCTATGTATTTCTATGCATATTATAAGGAGTTCTCAAAATCTATATGATGGACATGTGATTAAAACAAGTTCCACTTGGGAGGCGAGACGAGCATTCCTCATTTGTCAGTTATGGCATCAAAATGCTATTGAAATATCATCTGATTATTTTCTGTCAAAAATACACAATACAGTTGATATAGTAACATAAACACATTTTTTAGCCGTAATGATCAAATATGTATACCCTACAGATAACAATAGCTTATAATGAATGAGTATGTTTTACAGTTTTGAAATGAAAGCCCTTCTACAGGAAAAAAGTGTCAAATCTAAAATTCCTAAAGGAATCATTCATTGTGCTAAGAATTCCTAACTACCCCAAAACCCCCAAGGAACCCTTTTTCTAAGAGTGTAGTAATAATTATAATTGGAATATTGTACTGCAGCTGAGCTCCACTTGCCTGAGCTCTGCTTTTCTTGCACTCCAACCAAATGTAAATCCTGAATCTAATAGATTAAAGTAATATAGCTCCATTGCTGAACTGAGATTTCAAGCTAATGAAATATTACTGGCTGTCCAATGCCAGTTCTTATATGATTAGGAAAAATCTTAATTATCCAGAATTTTTTTTTTTACACAGGCTGAAAAATACTTGAGAAACTTCAGTATCTTATGTATTATTTAGGAATATTTATACTTTACTTGAATATTATAGTGAAATGGAATATTCGTATTTATAATTAGATTTTAATTACATATTAATTCTTATTTAGACCTTCATTAGTAAAAAAAAGCTACTTTTTAATACTTAAGTACATTTAAAAGTAACATTTTTTTTTTTTACCTTTACATGGGCACCATTTTGGCTGGATACTTCCAATTTTAACTGAGTAAGATTTTGATATATTATCATTTATAAAAATTAATTAATTAATTAATTAATTATCTGTGCTTTTTACACCCCACCCAATATGATATTTCGTATTTAATGCTGAATGAATGCATTCAGTATCCAAGATTTTAATGTCTCAAGGCACACTTCACTCCTTGCTGTTTGCAAACACACATTATGTTAGTGACAGGAATACATGAGATGGTGGAAATATCAGGGGTTAAATAAACCAGTCATGTTCTCTCATCCAGAGCTGCTCCACAGCAGACATGGCCTGTTGAAGCTGGCCTTAAAGCATGCTTACAGATGGGCCTCACTGTGTGGCTCATGGTGTGGAGCCTCCTGTTCAGGTGGGCCTGTTCAGGCACTGAGGTGAGAAAGTTCGGCCCTAAATGGCCCCCTGTGGCCTGCAGGTTTTTCTCTCTCACCTGGGGCAAAAGTGGCCCTGTGTGTGAGGTCTACCAGGTGTGCTGTGTGGCACATTTGTCCTCTGGGCTTCACTGTGCCTCTGGCCACACGACACACAAACACACACACACACATACACACACACACACATACACACACACACACACACACACACACACATACACACACACACACACACACACACACACACACACACACACACACACACACACACACACAATCTCAACTGCTCTGAGCCACAGGTCAAACACAAAGGTATGCAAGACCAGCTGGCAACTCCCTGTTCCTCTGAGCACTAAGGCCAGCAAGGCTTAAACAGCTTTCATCCTCTCTTTCCTTCTTTCTCTCTCTCTCTTTTGGCCAAAATCACATAACAGAGCAATATGGGAATTCAACAAATATGGTATGTTACCATCCATACCTCTTGTACCCTTCTAAACAGTCTGTTTTAACTTGAGAAAGAAACTACTAAAATATGCAGCCCTATACACTCAAAAGCGTCAATCAGCACTCCATGTATTTATTTTTCTGTATAAATACCTTAACTAATATTACAAACCAGTTGAAGTAAATGAACTTTGACCTTACATAGCTACGCTGCTGACAACTCCTGTTTGAGCTGACCGAAACACAGGCAGAGCTGGTCAAGCTTGTAGACCATCTTTACCAGCCGGTATAAGTTATTTTCCAGCTTCCTTACTCATTGCTTAAAATCGACTAAACAGTTGTTTTATTCTGTGATGTAGCATTACTAGTGGTGATTCAAATTTCTATGAGTTTGATCAACTTGGCCTGTGTTTTGTCGGCTGGTAGCTGGTCATGCCAAGCAGGATGTTTCAGGAGGAAAATAGCTAACTTAAATTAATTCCTGTAATAACGATTAAAGATTATTAAAGTGCCTTTAATAACTATTAAACTACTTATAGACTTTTAGAAGCAGATTGTGAAGACACATGCATGATAATGATAATGAGTCTTTTTTAGTCACATATACATAGGCACAGTGAAATTCTTTTCTTCGCATATCCCAGCATGTTAGGAAGCTGGGGTCAGAGCACAGAGTCTGCCATGATACAGTGCCCCTGAAGCAGAGAGGGTTAAGGGCCCAACCGGGGGGGAGGGTCTCCTCAACCACCACTAGTGTATAGCATCCACCTATGCATTGTATTCTATGTATGCATATACAGGATAACAAAAGGATAATAGTTAAATAGTCTTGGTACCGTGGTGGACCATGCGCTATCCCGAACACCCTGAGAAAATGAAAGCAGACTCATGATGGCTAACCGTTCACTCCTAATAAATGTAATCAAGTAACACATTATTCCAATCGAATCAAAATATATGCAGCGGGAAAAATAGAAAGACCCACCCACATGCCCACTCCCACACTGTTCCAACCGTTGAAATGATCATGCACTTTCCTCATTATAGTACAAAAGCTTGTTGTCTACTCCAATTACTGATGTCAGAGGGCTGATTCTGAGGGTTGTGATCTCCTTGGCTTTTAATCTGTAAGATAAAATATCTCTGCTTCATTAGCATGTGTTTCTCCCTCTCCCTGTAGACTGTGCTACTCTGAGTGCACACACACACACACACACACACACACACACACACACACACACACACACACACTAGGGGCCATTAGGGCCTCACATTAATGATGCATAATTAGCATATGATGACAAATAATAACAATGCACTGTATTCAGTGTAATGGGGGCTGGGGCAATAACATGGCATCCTACTGTTCCCCCCTACATAACGCCCACTTTATTTATGTCTCTGAATGAGGCGGCTGTGGAGAAGAAGAAATGGGCTAAAACACCATCTACGTGCATAAATTATTCAAATGTACAGTTATTTATAAAAAAGCACCATTAAACCAACATTGTGAAGTCAATGTAATTTATGTTAGGTTAATCTAATCAAGAAATTGTACCAACTCCTGATAAAGATAATAATGAAAAGAGGGCATACTAATTAAACATTTCTTAGACATTTCTGCTCTAAATTATAACAGGTTGTAAATCAATATGTAGGCTGATGAGGTATTTGTAAAGCATATTAGTGAAGCCTTTAAAGATATATTTTATTCCCTGAAATGCTACTATTCTGCTCACTGAATCTAAAGCATAGCCCACTGATCAATTACTGTGCAGACTTCTAACCAATCAGAAATTGTGTCCTGTCCGTCCATTACTGTAACAAACAGGCTCAGCTGTGGTCATGAAACAACAACAACAACAACAAAAAAAAAAAAGACAATTACAGAGCCCAAGTGTGTTTACTCCACATTCATAATGCAGCCCTTTCATACACACCTATGCAGACAGTTAGAACTGTCTCAACTTCTCACTCTTATTGTCCATCACAACACAGACAAGCACATACACACATCACCAATTACATTTAAACAAACACACGCTCCGTCTGAACTTTAGTTTGTTACCTCCTGTGTGGAGGATGGAGAAATGAGCAAGAGATGGACGGGGGGTAACTAATGACAACACCTCAGATAGAGCGGAAGGAATAAATCCATTAATAAAATTGAGAAGAGTGAGTGTTGTTTAGCAAAGCACAAGAATAAAAGTAGGATATATATTTTATATCACGCACTGTAGGGGGAAAAAAAGTTTATGGAAAACTTTCAAAAATGTCGGTGTCAAATTAGATACAAGATATTTGATGCTGATTAAGATTGCATTCAAATATTTTTAATAACACCTGGAACTGTGTTTAATAAATCACGGATGTACACTGCCATTTGATTATAATAACACAAATATTAGTAATACAAATTCTTATGAGTCGTTCAACCACCAGGACAGTCTTTACTCACTCTGTCAATCACAGTTGGAGATGTGGAGGAGTGCCAAACTGTGATCACACATTGTTATAACCTTTGGTCATTTAAAAAAACTGACACTATATGACCTTGGTCTCAATGATTTCTTATTATGCTCTTATAGTCTGTTTATGAATATTTTAATTTATTCCATGAGTTTAAAAACATTTTACACACTTTAAACAACACAAGAAACACAGTCTCGCCTGCCCCTAATAAACTCTATGGCATGATAAGTACCTACTACCTAGTACTTAATAAGTAATTATGTAGTAATTACAAGTATTTCTTCACTTTGCATATTGGATATTAAAGCACATACTGATTTAGGTTTGTACAACAGAACCTGGTGCCAAAATGAAAATATTAGCTTACTTTTATAATAGTATTTTTTAAGCAAATATTTAAGCAACTAATGTAAAAAAAAAATAAATTATAATCACACATTTGACAAAAAATATAATGTAGCTATGGTTAACAAACAATCCAAAAACTTTTGCATGCTTATTTGTAGCACCATCAATATGTTGAATGTCAATATTTGGCACTAGCATACATTGCAGAGGAACTTATCCAGCTAATAAATGTGCAGTAATTGCAAAATTCTATAATAATTCAGAGTTCAAATTCAAATGGTTCTGATAATGCCATGTCCAAATAAGGATCTTGTCATCAAGTACTGACAGATAACTGATTTTTTTTTTTTTACTATCTACTTCCAGTATGTATTACCAAGTATTGCTTGTAATATGTAATAAGTAAATATATAACCAATAACCTCAAAGTAATTTTTGCACTGTAGCTAAGAAAACTGCAATGCAATACAGTATATTCTTAGAAGTTTGCACATAAGCAGGCTTGGGGAGTAATGGAATATATGTAACATTATTACATAATCAAGATACAAAAAAATGGTAACTGTAATCCATTACAGTTGCGTCAAAAAACAAAGTAATCAGATTACAGGTACATTTTGCAAAAAAAAATGTGAATACTATCAGGATTTTTAAGAAAAAAATCATTTAAAACCAAAGAAATTAAACTTTTGACATAACACAATATAGACAGCTGCTTGATTATAGTTCTGGTTCTCTCTTGCCAGTCGTGACTCACATGAGCAACCCCCTGGTCCATGCGCAAATAAATTTTGCGCAAAGTTAATTTGGTAGAAATGAACACAAATTGTTCTCTGAAATGCTTTTGTTAGGGTGATCATCAAAGTATTTTAGATCATATTGCTTTTCTCATGACTTTATTGACATATGTGACGTTGAAGTAATCCAAAAATAATCAGATTACATTACTTTCATATGTCTTACTTGTATTACATTACTTATTACATTGTTTATGAAGTCATTTGTAACTGTAACGGAATACACTTTTAAAGTAACCCTCCCAACCCTGCACGTAAACTTCTATAAACACACACATCCATATTGCAAGTTAGTAGCAGGCAATACTTGTAATTACTACACATTGACCTATTAAATAATTGTACATAACACCTATTCAGGCAGGCCTTCTGCTTTTTTGGGATACAGAAGGATATATAGTGTCTAATGGTCACATGTTCTTGGAGAAAATGGGAGATGCCAGTTTTACCACCAATTACTGCCTCAATGAAACATAATATTAATCTGTAAACTGCAAATTCTATCACACTAGCACACATTAACAAACCCTGGTCATGTATAGCGTATCCCGATGTGCTGCACATTTTCCCAGCTCTAACACTGATTCAACTCAGGAAGGGCTGATGAGTTAAATCAAGTGTATTAACGCTGGGAAAACTCTAAACTATGAAGTGTCCAGGACCAGGGTTGGGAACCAGTGCACTAATGCAAGCTTTCTTTCTTCTCAGGCTGATGGTCCCAGTTGTTATTTCAGATCCAATATTTGGACTCAAAGAGCCATAATCCTTAACGATAGTCCTGCATCCAAGTCAGTGGATTCATGGATCCCTAATTGAGGCTATTATCACTTTTATGACCCACAAGCCAACCTCTAACATTGGAGACTAAATCCACGCATTGGATGGATGGATGTCAAACTACCTTCTTCATGACCTTCACATTATCTTCTTCATTATCTACAGTTTCTGTAACTGTAACAGGTTCCTGTAAACTCATTAGGTCACATTTAATGGGTAATTCTAATCGAAATCTAAGGAGGATAATACAGTCCAAATTAATGTCACTTTATTACCAGTTTATGTATCCATGTGGGATTGACAGTTGTGAGGCTAACACATAAAGTTAGTTATTTATGAGCATTTTGATGACATTTTCACCCATAATTATCTATTATGGTGCCCGATTGAAGCAAAGAAAAACTTATGTACAACAAATAATTCTTTAAATGTTGAATTTGTTTCACTGTATAATTTTATATTTTGTTTAATTTAATTTGCCAATAAGAATTCAGGAATTTCAATGTGTGCAAGCAACTTTCTTTGTTTCAAGTTCACAAATTAATAGTATTGTGGCAATGTTTTGGACAGCTTTTTTTCTTCTCCGCTCTAATTTACCAAGTAGACATCTGCTCCAACTTATCTGTTAGGGCTTGATAGGAACAATGGAAATATTTTTTTTAACAAAAAAATAATAAAACCCATCACATCAGATTTATTATGCAGTTTATTTGTCTGAGTATTTATGGATGTTTGTGGTTAAAGTGGTTAATGTAAAATTATTACTGCCTCTCAAGGATAAATAATGTTCTTATTGATTGATGGATTGATTGTCACTTTTTCAAATGCTTTAAAACCAAAGTCCATTAACAATGAGACAGCCTGTTTCTCAACTTAACCTGTCTATGGGATGGCTCATAACATGATGACTTATTATCTAAAGAACTCTTATGTAGGTAGGATTTGTCAATTAGTAATTAAACAAGGTGTTTTATTGCATTGTAGCTTGAGGTAAAATGAGCACAATTGTGTTTCCTGCGGGTAGCCAAACATCAGTCAAAACACAATTCAAGTATCCATACAGTGGGTGTTAGAACAGGGAGAAACATGCCTGTGATCTTTAAAAGCATATTTGGCTGCTTGCTTTGCTCTAGTTCTTTCTCACTCTTTTACTTTCGGTATAAGATACTTCACATGCCTGTTTACGGCCTCCATAGCTCAAATTGACTTGCTAATGTTAACTTTTATTCGGTTGCCATGGGTTACAGCGTGGTGCGGTTTGACAGTGGGGCTACAGACAGGGCTGATTAGTAGCAGGCAGCTCTGTCCATCTCTCTCGCATGGCTGAACCATCTGGCCATTTACTCGCTAATAAGCCCCTAATGGCCCAAATATTCACAGCCCTGTCACAGAGACATGGCAGAGTAGGCCTACATCTCTCAACTCCCTCTGACATGTTGCTTGTTTCACATCAAAACTCGTCATTTACAGGCAGAGAGCTCAGAGGAGGTAAAAAGTTGACCTAATCTACACGCTTAACACACACACAAGGCTTTGTTATGTGCCAGACAGTCCGACTGCATGGTAATGCATTCATCCCTTCAATGCCTCTCCTCTCATCTTTTTTTCTGTCCTTCTTTCTCTCTTTTCTTCCTTTCTTTCTTTCTCTTCCTGTGCACTCATATGAGTGCTGTCAACATGAGTTTGATTATGCACACATCGATTGCATTTTTCAAAAAGAGAGGATTATGCACAGTGAATAAAAAAAAAATGAGAAAAGAGAAAATTGAAAGGAATGGAGAAAAAGTGAGAGAGACAAAATAGAAAGGGGCAGAATATAAGGAAGGAATCTGTAAAGCATTCACGTCTGCTCCTGTCATTTGTCATGCAACCATTGACTTTTTGCCATAAACATTTCCAGATGAACAGATCCAGCTGGAATAGTAATTGGTGACATGCAACTTTAAGTTTAACCTTTGCTGAGACACTAGTGGCAACCAATTAACTAGCCACTGAATAAAAAATATCCCCAATTATCTGTCTCATTACTGCTCTATGGGTCTGCATGTAGAGGACCTGAGAAGATATACACTGAAAATAAAGCACTCCCCGTAGGCATTTAATGACTCTGATCAACTAATAAATTGATACCATTGTACTCATATGTACTACAAAGTAAAAATTCGTCTGCATAAATTATATATTATGAAAAAAAATATCTGCACTCGGTGAATTGGTTTTGTATGGAATAAAAGAAGAAAAGATAAATAATCTAAAAATTATGCTCACATATGCATATCCTCTGTTAGCTTTCCATGGATTACCCATATGGGTGGTGATTTCACAGCATTCAGTGAAACAAGTTATCATCAGTTGATATGCAAGTGAATGGATTTTTTCATTCTGGTGAACTTTAGAGCTGACACTCTAACTAGCTTTCCCAGACATAGGGAATATATACTTAACTCCCTGCCTATCACTCTGCCAGCCCTCCATCTTCCACCTTCAGCACTCGTAAGGAAGATGGAGAAATGCTGATTCTTCCACTAGACACATGAGATAAGCCACCTCGGCTGAGTTCATCTTGGGTGAAGAGATGAGAGGTGAAGAAGGAAGTAGAGCCAAAGAAAGAAGACGAGATTCATATGTGCCTTATCTGCCTTAAAGCAGCAAGATGGGGGTACTTAAGGATTTACTGATTTGGCACACACACACACACACACACACACACACACACACACACACACACACACACACACACAAGCAGCTCAGGCTCTCTGTCTGCTAGCATAGCAGCACTGAGGGCTAATTTATGTAAACTTGCGGCTATTATGTAGGCTGTTATCATTACAGCTTTGGCTAGGTTTGGGGCTTTTCCCAACATAAGACATGACACAGGCTCTCATTTGCTGTGTGTGCATTGGATGTGTATCCTAATGGATGTCTTACAAATATAACCTGCCAGGGCAAATTATAACCCCAAACTTTAAACACTGCAACAAAGGCTTTATAATGGTGATAGCAAAAACTCCAGAGGCAATTGTGTATGCCTAGCTGCATTAAATTGCATAGCAAAAAAGATGTTATGTGCCAGATGTAGTAATCCATTCATCCTTCCACTGCCTCAGCTCATAGCAGAGTGATTGTGACTGCAGGAAGTCTGACTTGTACTCTACTCATATCATTCATATCAACCTTGATAGCATTGTGTCAGAGATTCATCCGAGGCATCCCAGTGCTAGATGAGTTACTGATATCAGGATTTTTTTTTAAGTTACAATCAGACAGCTATAAATTATAACTAAAGTCTTTAAGCTACCAAAATGATTTTCAAGGACAGACCAAAAGGATTCGCTGTTCAGGATCTGAAGCTTGTCATGGAGCTTGGCCTGTTCATATAATGTCAATGCAATCTCTTTTACATATGCCCAGACCACACTTCCAAATCTATATTTATAAATATGCTTTATTAAGATGCCACTTAATATTAACAGTCAGTTCAGAACATTCTTTGTTGTCCATGATAAGCATGAAATTCTCTGGGGTGTACCACAAGGCTCTGTACTTGGTCCCCTTTTATTTTCTTTGCATACACTCTAAAATATGCTGGGTTATTTATAGCCTTTTGGGTCATTTATTTAGGTTATTTTCTCAGTCTTGGGTAGTTTTTTGGGTAGTTTTTTGTAATCTAACTGTTTGGTTATTGGCTGGGCCATTTTCACTGACAGTTGAATCAATGCACCCCTCCCCCACCACTCCTTGGGTCTAATTAACTCAGCGTGGACAGTTTGGATTCGCTTCAGGTGGATGTAGCATTCTTTACTCTTTAGTGTTAAAGCTGCTGAAAATGCCTGGCCGAGTTTGTGATATTTAGGCAGGGAGCTTTTGAAAGTGTATTCATTGGAAACCAGTAACTCAGAGAGTGATAATTAACTTTACCTATCGCAACGGCTTCAAAAGTGAATATCATTCACTGCTTCCTCGGTGTTGGTGTTATATTACTGGTGTCAGGTATTTATGTTGGCTGTGAAATATGAACTGAGGTTATTCTATAATTCTTTGGGTCTGCATCTTATCTAAGGCTCACCTGAGGTGATAACATTACTTTAGCATACAGCTCACAGTAATGTTAGATATTCCCATTACCTTTTTGAAAGTTAACTATAACCTAGCATTATAGCTATTCACCATGATGTAATACAGAGAATGGGTTAACTTAGACAAGGTAAGCTGTAGTAATTAGCGTTAGGAGGATGGGTTAGAGCCGTGTTTCTTCATGTATTCGGTGAATGTTAATGTTCGTTAATAGGTGCAGACAGTCAGTGGCTAACGGAACTTAGCTTAGCTAGCTAAGCTAAGTCGAGGCCAAAAGGTCTTCACAAGGTTAATGTAACAAAAAGAGAGGATGGGGTTACAGTAGGTTGTAATGCTTTCCACTATCTCGGTAATGTTGGTTGACTTAATTAGGTTGTGCAAAAAAATTGGCAGTGAGGTGCTAAAGGCAGAAAAATAAATATTTGTGTCAGCTAGAGTTTACTGGTGAGGCTACAATGCCGTTTTGTTCATTAGGAGAGTGGAGGTCACATTTCCAAAATGATTTTAAGTTTTTTGGATGTTTTAAACGTCTCCTTTGATCAAAATCTCACTTTTCCTCTTAAATATATAACTTATTTGAGTCATTTACTTCAAAGTCTATATATAAACACCACTTTAGCAGCTCTAGCAATACATTTCTGAACACCTTCTTGTGTATACATAAAGGAGATACCATGTTTGTTTATAATGTGGTATATTTGACATTTTAAAAGACTAAAATTAACCCTGAAAATATGAACCAATTTATGAAATAAAATTAACCCAGCATTTTTGTAAAAATGAAAACATCCTTTTAGTTGAAAACCAACCCATTTGCTGGCTTAAAATCAACAACCCAACTTGATGGGTTAGTTTATCCCAAAATGTGTTCTGTCTCATATTCATCCAGCTGTTGGGCTAAAAATTAACCCAGTTTGGGTTGTTTTTAATGCAGTGTTTTTTAGAGTGTATGTATGTTGCCACTGGGTCAGATTATTAAGAAGCATGAAGTCAATGTTTTTAGCTATATAGACAATAACTGTAATTATCTGCAGCACCAGATGATATCACTACACTTGATCAGCTGATAGCTTGCATTTAAAAAAAACAACAAGACCCTACCTTTACAAGATGCCAAGAAATTGATATATGGTTATGTTCTTTCTTGCCTTATCTATTACCTCACTATGACTTGTGCAAAATGAAGCAGCAAGAATATTAACATAGAAAGCAAAATCATATTAGACCAGTTTTAGTATTAGTATTTTAGTATTGGAGGCTTGTCTATAGGGGCAGGTGTGGCAGAGCCATTTATATAAGCTTTTCAATAAATATTAATCTTCATAAATTAATCAAGTCCTCATTCACAACTCCACACATTTTAAATTCCATTGAAATACTCATTACTTCTTTTGTGCTTTTCCATATTTGTGTGATGGTGGAGCAGTGAGGTCATTGCCTCACTTCACTTCCATAAAGTTATTATTGCACATGGTGGTCAAAAATGGGAACAACAAGCTAATAGAACAACAAGTTAATAGAGGGCCATTGGGACAGGATTTTCTCTGTGCTGATCACTTTTCAGTAGAGGAGGAGTGGACAGGAGATTTAATGACAGCGTTGCTAGGGCTAGTTTACAAATAATCCCCAGCTTCCAAGATCCTGTTTTATAGCAAAATGGAATTAAATCTAATAAATAAGAACAGACAGTATGTCTATGGTGTACAGAAACATTTCTATTGTATTGCAAACATTAGGAGAGGCAAAAAAAAAGGAATATGGAATGAATAATGTCCGTATATGAGACATACATATAAAATACCTGTTTAACTATGCAAAGGCTGAGGAAATGAATCTTTGGTCTAGTTTAATGTCTTTTGTTTGTCTTATGAGATGTATTTGGGCTGGATTTTTTTCTGAAAACTGTCAACCATGATTAATGATATTACTTCAAACACAGTTTAATAGATGTACATTATAAACCAATCAGATTGAGCTGCTAGACTGTTGCTAGAAGACTGCATGCTTTCGACTCTCAGTTGCTTATTTCAGGACTACTCTAAAATTCACTAAACAGTACTCATTAACATAAGTCAAGTGTGATAACCTCTCATGTTAACCATGATTAAGACTATTTCATTATTAATGTTATCCTGCTCCACCAAAATCTATGGTCCCGAGCCACCGGTGATGCTGCTGCTGCTGATGATGATGATTATTATTATTAATTATTATTATTATTATTATTAAACCCACCAGTGCAATCAGAGTTGGCATCATATCTGCTAAAACATACATTGCTCAGATACTGTATTTTTAGTGTTGTGAAAAAGTATTTTCAGAAGAAATCTGATTTCTTCCGGTTTTATGTACATCTCATACTAAACTGTTTCAGAAATTAAAACAAAATCTATAATATAAAACAATGGCAACCTGAGTAAACACAAAATACAGTTTTTAATGATAATGATAATGTTATTTATTGAAGCAAAAAAGTTGTCCAATACCAAATGGACCTATGTGAAAATGTATTTGCCCTCATAGTTACTAATTCCCCAAATCTATGAAAATGCATTATAATGGGATTCAGTTGGACTAGATGCAACCAGGCCTGATTACTGCAAACCCCATTCAATCAAATCAACACTTAAATAGAACAGCATGAAGTTGGTTAAAAGGTCTTGGGGTTCAGTGTCTTGCAGAAGGATACTTCGGCATGTGGAGTCATGTGGGCCGGGAATCAAACCACCAACCCTACATTTAGTGGCCAACCCGCTCTACCACCTGAACCACAGCTGCTCCAAGTTTTTGCAAGCTATTGGAAGCATTAGGTTGCAGTTATTGCTGCTGAAGGTGGCGCAACCAGATATTAAGTTTAAAGGGCAATTAATTTTTCACATTGGTGATAGGTGTTGGATAACTTTTTTGCTTCCATAAAAAACTAAAAATAAAAACTGTATTGTGTGTTTACTCAGCTTGCCTTTGTTTTATGTTGTAATTTGTTTGAAGATCTAAAACTATTTAGTATGAGATATACACAAAGACAAAATAAATCAGATACTTTTTCACTGCACTGTATAGCATTATTTAACTGGCAAAAATCAAGGAATAAAATACTTCAAATGCGGAGCAGGGTTTGTTTTGCTCTTACAAATTTATTTGGTTCTCATACAAAATACATGTGCACATTCAAATTGATATTGCTTCTGCAGATTTGCTTTACTCATGCATATTTGAATGTGCAACTATGTGCATATTTGAAATGATGCCACCCTCATATGAATATACTCTTTTCACATTTTATAAGTACTCAGATTTTATTCTCTTTGTGCTCAGATTTTCAGTGCAACAACTCTCAGAATGAGTTACGGGTTGCAGCCAATGATATTGTCAATACTTACCACATTCTCTAGCTGTATCAGAAATTGCATTTTTTTTTGTAATAGTCTAGGCAATTTTCAAATTTGTATAACTGTCTAGTGTGTTCAAACAAGGAAGAACAGGTTGCGTTGGTGTGGGACTTCTGTCTTCTGACTTCTGTCTGATCCAGAAAATGTAATTAATTACTAGTACATTAAAATAAAAATAAATAAAGTAGTATATGTAGTTCAGAAAACATTAAGTAAGCACCGAATGCAATCGGTCATGTCATGTAACACATTTTGCCACATGTTTTGGGTGTGATTTAGACAGGATTGGATTTATTTTATTTTATTTTTTAAAGAAAGGGCTTCCGTCTCCACACCCCTCTCGATTGCCTAGACATGTGGAAAAAACAAAAACAAACAAAAAATCCCCCCTAGAGATATGGGATGTGGCCAGTACTTGCCAGATATTTAATTTGCTCCTTTAATGTTGCCATTGGTCTCTTGGCAGCCTCCTTGATAAGTTTTTGTCTTATCCTTTCATCAATTTTGGAAGGATGTCCTGTTCTTGGTGATGTCACTGTGGTGCCCCATTTTCTCCACTTGTTGATAATGGCCTTCATGCTGTTCCATGGTGCATCTGATGTTTTGGAAATTCTTTTGTACACCTCTCCTGATCTTTTGACAGTAAGATCCCGAACAGGCTTTGTCAGCTCTTTGCAGACCATGGCTTCAGTAATCAGATGAAA
Organism: Ictalurus punctatus; assembly: GCF_001660625.3. NCBI lineage: Eukaryota > Metazoa > Chordata > Actinopteri > Siluriformes > Ictaluridae > Ictalurus > Ictalurus punctatus. Next base: position 24,169,380 of record NC_030421.2, read on the forward strand.
CCAAGACAATGTCAAGAAAATCCTTTAGAAACAGCTGATTCTTATTTTGGGTTAATCAGAATCACTTCATTAATGACAGGTGTGTAATAATTCATTTTGACCATGAGTTTGAATGTGATTGGTTAACTCTGAACACAGACACATGCCCTCTTACAAAAGATTGTGCACACCTATGCAACTATGTTACTGTAAGTTGTTTCTTTTTATTTTCCCCCCTATAAATGCATAAGATGAATTTTACTACCTGCAATATATCACATTATATGTGATAACGATCTGATATGATTCATCATTTCATATCATTTGACTTCATTTTTTACATAACAAAAAAAAAAGGCAATTTTTACAGGGGGGTGTAGACTTTTTATATCCAGTCTATATACTAGCAGTATTATATACAACTCCTCCCAAAGAGAGTGCATCTATTTCCCACCTGGCTCCAGCAGGTTAGGCCTGGTTGCTCTCTGCTCTCTGTCTGAAGGGCGCTGGGCTCGTCTGCTTTAATGGAGTGATGGTGACTGCAGAAGGCGGTCTGAGTGTGGCCCTCAGCTGTCACTCACAGAGCTGCATGTCAGCTCTGAGCTGGGCTGCAGCCGGCCGGATTACAGGGCAGTTACCATAGCTGTCAGATTACTGACAACCTGACACCCGCGCACACTGCTCCTCTCTTAGTGTTGCTTTGTTTCTCTGCAACACACCTCAGATGGGAGAATTACCCAACAACACAAAAGCATAAGAGAGAGAGAGAGAGAAATGCAAATGGAAGAAGAGAATAAACATGTTGGATTTCGTGTTCCATGTTGTCTCTGCTTTGTGATGAAGTAACCTTTGCTATAGATGGAGTCAGATTGATGGACATCATGAATGAGGGAAGGATTAAAGAGAGGTGTTTTAGTATTGCCTTACACTCTATTCCTCATTATCCTCACCATTCATGACAAGAGCTGTGATTGTTTTGTTATTAGTAATCTTGCGCTTGATGCAGTTGCCTTATTGTGAAAATCTAAAAGCTCTGAAGCTCTATAAATGGCTTTGACTATTTCTACTGCCCTCACTGCCTCATCTTTCTTGCTGGAGTTCCAGTAAAAAACATCACAAATGAACTTCATTTTCTTTCTTGTAAGAAATTATAGAGCAAAAATTATTTTGATTGTAAAAGAGTGGCGCGAGTATGTCAGTGCTAAAATCACTTAAAAGATTTTGCATAATGGTGAGTTGAAAAAGCAGTGGTAGCTAGAAGTATTTTAATGATGGGATAGACAGTGTGGGTTGGACATGGGTCAGTGAGTGGGTTTAAATTTTTCATTCGTCACATCTGAGCGACCCTGCATAAGAGACTGTCATTCTACTCCTCTCAAATGAGCACCATTGAGAGAGTCAGAGAAGGAGAGAGATAGAGAGAACAAGAGGCAAGAAATTTACATCCCTTTATCTGGCACATGAGAAACACCCAATTACAAGAGCAAAGCAAAGGACCAGACTTTCCTAGACAGTTGATGTGGCACTATTTTACTCTTAAGACAGAGGTGGGTAGTTTGCGTCTTCTGCCAATTCGTGTGAAGCAAATCAAACCAAGACACTACATGAGTATTGGTTGATATTATCACCTTAAGGACTCACTTGCGTCAACTAACCTTTTTCACACTGCATTTATATTGACTATCTGAAAGTTTGATTATTGAGTAATCCAGAGTCTTGGGTTTTGATCTAAAAGAGTCCAACTCTCTGAGTCTAGTCAGAGAAGTCTCACCCACTCTAAATCCATTAGAGTTCTGCCCTGTGCCCTGACCCTTGCTGTGTTCTCCGTCCTCACCACCTCTCTGTTAACAAGCACGGCTGCTGCTATCAGCCAGGCCATGATGTGGCTGCTTGCGTAATGAGGCTGGCTCCAACACACAGCCTCTCTGCTAAACAATTATAGTTAGTTAGAGAGCACAGGTTAATATTCCCTCACGTCCCTCTGTGCTTTGCTCGCCTTGGTGTTCTTCGCTAGTCCTAATGAAAGTTATAAGACCTGTCTGCAATGATAAGCAGCCTTTCAGCTCTGCCTGCTCCATTATGCCCTACTCTCAGCCTATGCTTTGCATAGCCTAAAGCATCTATTAAAATCCCCTTGTAAAATTCATAAAACAAAAATGTGGTGGGTCAAGTCTAGAGGGAGCCAGAGTAAGCTCCTTATTAGCAGCCAGTAGAAAACACAGAGCCAATTACATATCCTGAACAAGGAGGAATCAGAATCAGCATTGGGGAATAAATCTCTCTCTCTCTCTCTCTCTCTCTCTCTCTCTCTCTCTCTCTCTCTCTCTCTCTGATTTGGCTGTAGGTGCAGGGTATGAGTTTGGGTCGAGTGTAATTACAGTGAGAGTGTTTAATGTGGATGGAGCTTCTGCTTCTTCACTCGGAGTCACTCAACTACAAACTCATGTAAATCTTTACTCTGCTCCACATCTTAAATTGGTGGGTTTAAGGGGGATTCTGAGTAGGAGCTAGGCTTCGGAGGGGAGAGCCGAGGAGCCGAGAGCTCCAGAGATATGTAAAGATTCTAAGTCTGGAATTTTAAAATGCTACAAATTAGACCCGACATTAGACACCCTCACCCACAGAGCTGCAGGAAGGAGAATGAAACAGAATAAATAAGAATAAGACGGCTTTCCCCCTTCTTATAGGCTGACATTAATCCTTTCATGTGCAATGACAGCTAACAGCACTCGGCTTCCTCCCCTGATGCCAGTGTAAAGCTGGGAGATTTTCTGACATGCTGGGGAAGGAAGAGATTCCATTACTGCTACATTTTTGATGGAGCCCTCCACCTTAATGCAGCATAGTACTAAAATCTGTATAGCACACTTTACACCATACATGTAAAATAAATATTAAAAGTAATAAATACTAGTATAATCGATAAAAAAATAAAATAAAAAAAAAGTATAGCTATCAGGTCACTTCAGAAAGTGTGACTAAAAGTAGGTAAGGCTGTTTTAGTGGCATGATAGAGGTCTGAGCTCCTTACAGACCATCTAAATAGAAATCAAAGGCCTGGATTTGCAAGCAGCCAGGCAAAGGCTTTATGGCTGTGGGAAAAGCATTTAGAAAAGCGTTTCAGAAATCTGGTTTGTTTTGGAATGAACACACACACGTACACACACACACACACACACACACACACACACACACACACACACACACACACACACACACAGATTATTTATTTATTTGTTTATTTATTTATTCATATGTTTAATTGTGTTTTTATTCATTGTTCTTTTTGACAGCAAATGTACTGTATGTTTATATGAGTGTGGATAAGGGTTTCTGGTGAGTGAAGTTAAATAAGGTGTAAAGTATATTCCGATTAAAGAGATACCTGTTCAATTTCACAATGAATATCCAAAAGAACACAAGAAGGCTACAAAAATATTCTCAGAACATGTTCACCACCAACCTCATAATTAGAAATTGAAAAAAATATATAAAAGCATCACATAATTAAAAGGATCAGACCGTCCCTCTAAACAGAACGCTTGGCCAGAACAGAAAATGTACAGAACATTGACAACACTTGCTACATCAAAGCCCACCTTTAATTTTCAACAAGCAAGTTCTCAGGTCAGATGAGAAAAAATGAATTGTTTTTGTTTTTGTGCAGTGTGCGTGAATGCAGGTGAGGATTGGATTAATTCTGAGTTTTAAATCATTTGAATTTAAACACATTTGAGCTTTAATAAAAAATATATATTTCATACTGATAATTGAAAATAGGAGAAGTTTGTGCTGATATAAAGCTTACTTATTTTAGCAGAATACTTTGGAGCTATGTCAGAAAAATAAAGTGAATAATTGCATGTTCTGATGAAATATCTGCATTCCACTGTGTAGGAAGTGTGTATACATAAATATATGTGGTGGCCAATGAGAAATTGGAGGAATTTATGTTTTTTACACCAGTATGCAAAATTGTTAAACTAATTATTGATGGTTCCATAAATATTGAAATAATAAAGCTTAATAATTATACATAATACATTTCAGGTAGTCTCATTTTTTTTTTCCCACAGAGGTTATTGTATTTTATTTGAATGGAAAGCGTAACCTTGACCACTATACAAATAAATATAACTATATGTACATTATATTCTAAAAAAAGCTGAATGCCTTATTTTGAATTTGTTTATTTGAACAGCCTGAATATTTTTACCATAATGGGAGACAAACATCTTTCAGGAACTACCAACATACATGTATTGAGAATTTTATGTTCTGCCTCATGTTTTCTAGAGCACTTCCAGAATCAGTTTTTTGTCAAATTTCTAAAAATTCACAAATACATATGTGCATGTATTTTGTACACATATCACAGATGACGTGACCAGATGGCAAATGCTGATTGAGTGAACTCAAACACTGAGATGTAAAAAAAAATGAATTTTGTGCAAGGAACTGCAGGTGGCAAAAGCTACACTGCTTATGTTTAGTGTATATAGTGCTAAAGGCATGTTCAACAAATTATTATATTATTATATTATTTACTATATTTATTCTGCTTTTTGGCAGACCACATATGTATAATATAAAATATAAAATATACAGTAAAGGTGTTGAAAAATGTATTTAGCAAAATATATATTTTACAGCATGCAGTAATGTCTCTTGAATAAAGACATCAGATATAAAAATATGAAGCTAGTTTACTATAAAACAAATTCACAACTGACATAATAATATAAAATAAAAACATAAAATTCATATACAACATAAACAAAGTTTAGAAGGGAATTAATTGTAAATGTAACTAATTCTTGGCAGCAGATGAGTATGATATGTGCCGTTAATTCTGAGACAGCTGCATCACACAATAAATAGTCCAAAACGAAATAAGAGAGAAACAACAATACAAAACACAATATACCAAAACAACAGTGCAAATGTCTTCAAGGAGAAACCTATGGAAAAACATAAATAACTCACATTTACAAATGTTTATATTACATTTTTCATAAATATATATTCAAATATTCTGCCAGTGTGTATGTGAGCTTATTTTTCGACACTGATGGGTGAAGAATATCTCTGCTTTGATCTGAGACTTTGACTAACATCTTAACCTACTTAGCGCAATTAGTGCTTCATTAGAGAGGCTAACTAACTATTGCTTCTCTCCATAATGATTTGCAACAGTGTACACATAAAAGTACGTAATCAATGCTTCCCAATTACGCCTCAAGTGCAACCACTATTTCAGATAAAATGGATGATAATATGGAGACGTAGCAGCCTGTGAGCTAGCAGGAGCGTTTAATTGCACTGCTCTTCCTCACAGCCGCCAGATTTCTCTTCCCTAATGAAGTGTCATCTGAAAAAAAAGGTCTATTGATTTTTACAGTGCTCAGCCTCCGCCACAAATATGTAATTATCCGTTTTATATCTGGCAGGGGGATAGGAGTAATCTATAGTATCTAGCCTTTGTGCTTCTCTGACAGGATGGTATAGCACTTTTACCCTTTTCAAAATATGCGGCATTCTGATGAATGAACTTTAGACAAATGTTGTTCTGCCATTTGAGATAAAAACTATAATTCCACATGCCAATGGGGAATGTACCTGATTGAGATTTCTCCACAGCATCTTTCTGCGATGTTTCACATACTGGTACCTCACAATAAGCGATACAAACATTCTCTTATAATGCAATAATGGCCTGTGTCTTTACCATATTTCAGGCTTGCACAATTCTACAAATTGCACTTAGAAAATATTTTTAAAAAATACTCAAAATATTATAAAAGTATGAAACTAACCCAGAGAACATATTACTTTTGAAAGATGCTCAGATATTCTCTCCCATTTCCCATGACTTCACTTAGACTTACTCTGAGCTTGAGACATTTAACTTTTGCTTCCCCTCCTCCTCTCCCTCACTGCTCTCCCTTGCCTCATCTGTCTCTCTCTCTCTCTTTCTCTCTCTCTCTCTCTCTCTCTGTCTGTCTGAGGACCAGCTATGGACGAGCAACTGTAAGCCTACCCCTCACTGTGCTGCCCTTCACCATAATAAAAAGCCATTACCTTGACCGCTGACACGAGGCTGAGAGTGAGGGTCGGCCCTGATATTTATTGATGAAACTCTGAGCTCCCAATCTGCTGCACTGAGTGGGCATCATACAGCTGTCAGGCCAGACAGGCTTCAGCGCCATGATGGCCCTCGACATGGCCCATCTATAATTTATGAACTACACTGCAAACAACTGCAAAACAACACTGCTGCCCTGCCAGCACAGGGATTATCCTTCTCATGAGCTAAAGGGCAAGAAGAGAGAGAGAGAGAGAGAGAGAGAGAGAGAGAGAGAGAGAGAGAGAGAGGGAGAGATAGAGAGTGTGTATGTGTGCGTGTGCATGCATGTATGCAGGGACAAAAAATGGGTGAAACAATGGGTGCTTATGTGCATCTAGATAAATTTGTGTGAGTGGCTATGTACTGTAGAGGTGCTGAAGGGATCCTGAATGTGGAAGTAAATAAACTCAACATGCTGTGATAAATATTCAAAAGGAGGTTTGACTCTCCAGAGGCTGATGAAGTGAATAATACAACAATAGTATTTACAGTGAGCGATTTAGACATGGTGCACTAAGGCATCATATGCTGTACTACACTCTACCTCAGGCTTAGAGGGAGAGAGAGAGAGAGAGAGAGAGAGAGAGAGAGAGAGAGAACCTGAGTAAGACAATCCAACACAGCACCAGCATGAAGTAAAAGCCATTTAATAACAGGACAAACAGGCCTCAGTGTTAGCTGTCTAACATCAACAACAGCTATGACACCTTAATGAGTTCGTCTTTTTCCACTACCTCCCCTACTGCTAGTACCACTATTTTAAACCAATAAATTACCATTAGTAATACTACATCTACTAGTATTCCTCCTTACCGCCATAATTGGATGCACTGCTAGTGCTGCTCTACTGCTGTCCTGCCCACAGCTCCAACCTTCATGAATCTGTTTAATGATGTAGTTATTACTGTAATAACCAAAGGTTGCATTGATCTTATTGTAATTAATGACAAACAGATGTTAACCATTTCCCTAATGGTGAATTTACCAAGCCAGACCAATTAAACACAATTAATCATTACTACTAACATGCATAGTGTTTTTGAAATGTTGTGATTTAGAGGAGCTTTAATAATTAAAATCTAATTTCAGGTTCAGTGTGTTCTTATACAAATATAATATATATTTTCAAAATAAAACTCATATCAGGTATAACAGTATGACAGTATAAGTACACATAACATTAAGGTCAATAAGACATGTAATATATGAAGTGTAATATATGTACAGCTTTGTGTTTAGTTGCTTATATTTAAGCACTGAGTGCAAATATTTCTCACACATTGTGACATTGTATATATCATGCTTAACTGAATTTGCCATGCATATTCCCAGGGCTACTTTTAGTTTTAATTCTAATGCTATTAAATCTGTTTCAGACCAGAAAGGGCTTCATGTACCACTGGAATAAAATAAAATAATTTAAAAAATATATACTTAATGCATGATGTGTTCCCCTTTATTTGAGGGCTGAATGATGAAATAGAACACAAATCAGATTTCACTGAATTACACCATGCATGTGCATTAGCACTGTGTTTCAGATTGAAGTGTGTGTGGGTTTGTGTGTGTGTGTGTGTGTGTGTGTGTGTGTGTGTGATGAACATGAATGTGTGCTCAAGTGGATGTTATATCAAACTAATAAGGTCTCATTGTGAAGTGTAATTTTGACATTCAATCGTGAAATGAAAATATACATAATGCACTTACTTCTGCAAAAATCACATGGTTCTATAAATGTCTTTGAATTGTACAGCTGTAATGTGTTATTCAAACAGTTACTCAAAAATAGTGAAAGAGTAAGTTACTGAAAACTTTCGCAGAACTTAATTAAGTTGATTCGTACCAGAATGCAAAACCATATGCTCTAAATGCTCTAAAAATCGGTTGAAATATTCTGACAATAAAAGAAGGCTAAGGGCCTTTCACTCATTTCCCACCAATGTGATAGTGAGAAAGAAATGTGCTATTCGCCTGGATGAGGGTGAGCATTTTTACGAGTTATCGCATCTGCTGCCAGCATTGTAACGCAATCTGACCCCTCGAAATCCACTGGCAAAATCTTGTTCACAAACTCAAAATAGCCAGCAGTGTGTGTGTGTGTGTGTGTGTGTGTGTGTGTGTGAGAGAGAGAGAGAGAGAGAGAGAGAGAGAGAGAGAGAAAAAACCCTATACTACATGGCCAAAATTATGTGGACACCTGTCCATCATACCCATATGTGCTGAACATCTCATTCCAAAGTTGGTCTCCATTTTGCTGCTATAACAGCCTGGCTTTCCACTAGATTTTGGAGCATGGCTGTGAATTTGGGGGCTGGGAATTTCTGCTCATTCAGCCAAAAGAGCATTAGCGAGGTTGGGCACTGGTGTTGGGCGAGGAGGCATGGTGCACAGTCTACGTTCCAATTCATCCCAAAGGTGTTCAGTGGGGTTGAGGTCAAGACTCTGTGCAGACTACTCGAAGGCCTACATATGGTCATGATGGTCATGATGGTCGGGTGTCCACATACTTTTGGCCACGTAGTGTAGCTACTTAGCAAGTGTGAAAAATGTAACTAGCTGTTTAATGATTTTCATTACTTGGAATATACCCTGTATATGGACTGTTTGCATTCACTGTCACTCATGTATTTCAGTACAAACGTACACAGGAACAGGAACACTATTATTCATTACCAGATATGACGACACAAAAGATCTATATTCCTGATTTTCTGTGCACAAAACCTTGCCTACCGCCACCTCATTTTGCAACACATTGTGTTGCGATCAGAAAAATCTTCATTTTCCAAGTGCCTACAAGCCTGGTAAGCCCAAGTCTGACATTTGGACAGCAGAATCATTCTCACCCCATATATCAAAGCAGTAAGAGACCAGTAACAACTCTTCATTTTTCAAAATTCCTTTTCTTTCTCTCCAACCTGGGAAGCAGCTCCTCCAAAGTCTTTACGCATTTATTTTGATCTTCCATGCTAATTCACAGCCTGCCCAATATATTCATAGTATATTTTCTCAAAATGGCAGTAATTCTGTGGTGCACAGCAAAGTTATGATTCATTTATACTGGAGTGACAGTATAATGCAGACATGTCAAAATCCATTAAAACTGTTCAATGTCTCAGGGTTTATTTTTAGATGCCATTGATATTCTTACTGATGTTGAAGAATATCCAGTGTGTTGTGTTTACCTCACCTTTGGAGAGAATGTGTTATGGTCCCAATTAATTTGTTATTCCTGTCACTGCAGGCATCGCACCCGTCAAACCTGTCAGCGCTGCCTTGCCTTTATTTCCAGGAAGAATGGCATTTAATTTCACTGTAACTCTCTCATAACTAGATTCTAGATTCTCGAGAGTGCTTTTTATTCAGCGCTATTTAAGCTAAGCACATGCTGATTTGATTGCTTATCAGGGTGATATATAGCAAAATGGTGCCCACGGCATGCTTTTCCCAGTCTACTGAAAGATCATATATATACAGTTTAAAAGACATTAAATTATCCTGCAGAAGGCCTGATCAGAAAGAGTCTGAGAAGACTGAGCTTGTTTTGACGCTCATTATTATGACCTAATCTGGCTCGGGTTTTTTTTCTTCCTTTGGCATGGAAAGTTAAATCTTTTGATGTTGTTTGTGCTGAATAATGATACATACCCACTGTTCTTAACAAACTGAAACTTTTTAGTAGTATATCTCATGTCTATGACATACATTTATACATCTAAATAACAAGATAGGTAACAAATATGTATTTGTTCAAATTCTCTTTTTTTATACATTAACATCATATTTGCATATACAACTTAAAAAAAATATTGTATGTAAAGATTAAATGTTTTTCTAGGAATATAATCAACATCTGGGTTGTGTGAAGTGGCCTGACAAAAACCTGAGTTACTGTTTCCACTCCCCGAAATTGATTGTTTTCCAATAACTGTAGTGTTCTATTCCTCTGCTAACCATTTATACTTGTGTTTTAGCACTACTGTAAGTTATAGCTAATGAATTAAACCGCTTCCTCAGAATTGAGAATTTAACAGCGTAATGGTCTTAATAAGGTTAAAGCACATAACACTGTACGAAGTTATATTTCTGTATGATTTAACAAATGCTGGTGTGGTATAAAAGTATTAAATTGTTTTCGTGAATGATTTGGTGAGATAAGAGGAATCTTAAGTATTAACAACATGAGAAAAATAGGTACCGAAAAAAGCTACAGAAAAAACATATTCCCACTGCGTTCGAAAACACAAACACATTTGCAAAATCTGAAAAGAAGCTTTGGGATGTAACTGATTTATTCACTTTCTAGTTTTAAGTGTATTAATTAAAACTGAGATCTGTGACTTTAATGAAACTTTAGACACATGATTTACAACCATAATTACACTTTCTTGGTACCAGAGAGAGAAGGAGGAAGCAGGGTGAAGAAACAAACATAGACAGGTAAAGGCAAGCAAGAGAAAGAGAATTTTTTTTTTTTTACTCCTGCTGCAGGCTACAAGGATTTTTTTGTGTGCTGTTATGGTCCATCATTATTAAATGTCTCTTGTTGGATGGGAGAGGCGCTTTATCAAAAACAGCCATTCATCAGTGGCCCAAGCCGACAGCTCTCATCTGACCTCTGCTGCAATAATGCCGCATCAACTAGGCCAACTACCCAGTTTAGCAGGAGAGCAGGGAGCAGCGGCCGGCTGTAAGATTAAGTGCACTGCTTCAGCTCCCTGTTCCCCCGGGTTCCCCCGCCTGATGTTGTATTGATTGCAAAAGTTTACCAGTAAGTATCACAAACAACAATAGCCAGGTCAACGATTGCTGGTGCCTGAATGGCTATTCCCTGTTGAGAAGGGAGGAGAGGGGAGAAGAAGGGAGGAGAGGGGAGGAGAAGGGAGGAGAAAGGAGGAGAGAAGAGGAGTGGTGCACAGCGATTGGGGCTAAATCAGCACCAGCAGCAGGGCTGTGAGGAGTGCAGCTCTGGGGTCGACGGCGCCAGACCGCTCCTCCTGACATTTAGGAAAACGATATGTCAGAGCAAAGCAGAGAGTTGGAGGTTGGGAGATAATTATAAGCCTTTGCATTATAAAAGACTCCCTCAATAAACTGTCCTCTAGCCTCCCACACAGTGCTCTTAAGCACTGTACCTACAGTGTAATTGCTATATAGATAGATACATACATACATTCATAGATTCATAGATACATACATAGAAAATGACAAAAACTACAGTGTTTTAGAACTCAGTCACCGGCAAACAACTTGAGATGTGTTAACAGAGCATTAAAATGAGGAAAGGTAGCAGAATGCCGAGACAATCCTGGCCAGGGCTGAGTGATGGTACTTCAGTGGCCTTTGCACTGAGGTTATCTCAAAGCTCTTCAACACACTGCCCATGTGTGTCATCATTAGTGGTCTGCTGTTTGCGCATGTCATCTTCAGGGGCTGCAGCCAGCTCTGTGGGTGTAATCATGTGATTTGATGAGGTGAAGGTGTAATGACACACTAACCAGTGGAGTGTATAGTATCCCCCTGCTGGACACCACTACAGCACTGGTGGAGAAATTGTCCTACTCATGTTATCTCTCTCTCTCTCTCTCTCTCTCTCTCTCTCTCTCTCTCTCTCTCTCTCTCTCTCTCTCAGGGCCTCTGTGGTGAAATCAAGAGTAATCACTGTGCACAGGGACATTCTTAATGTCTGCACTCAGCTATATTTCATTTAATGAGGTGCATTAATGGTAATTAAACTACTTAGAACTATAATCCAGTTTTTACTGCCTCCCTGTTTCTTGCTGACTATGTCTGTCTATCTATCTATCTGTCTCTGCCTCTGAGGAATCCTTAAGCTTTTAGAAAAACGAAGAAGGAAATGGCGTTTTTTCTGTGCCATCATAATCTGCATTAAATCTGGCGATCATAAAATCCCAGTCCCACATGGACACCACACACCAGCTATTGCCTTTTTGCAGTTTCCACATTAGTAAGGCTGTATGAGGTCTAGACTGGGCAGTAATTGCTCATCATTAAGATGTAGCACTAACGGAAAACCAGTGAGATAATTCTTTTTAGTTTGCAAGCTTCGACAGCATAAATTGTGTGCCGAGGGTGGTGAAATAAATAACTTGGCTTCAAAACATAGAGGTGTTTCCTATGTGTTTTTAACATAATGCAAAAATAATTATCATTATACTTCCCTTTAAAGACAATTTACACATCATTTATAAGCGTGTACTTCTTGCCACACATGATGGTATCTTTGCAGTAGGCATATAATATGATTTAATCCCAATAGAAAACTAATATCAATCAGCCAGTTGGTTGCAAACATCAATAGTCTATTGTGTATGCTTTTATTTCATGAAAGTAATTATACATGTATTTAATACATGTATGCCATGTTGGTGATTCAAAATTTTAAATGCTGTTGTGATACCATTCATATGTCAATATATGACAAATGTAGGTTTACCTTCAGATCTACTGCATTTTATATAATCATGTATTGGTATTATTGTATGGCCATTATGCTATCGTGATGCAGTCAGAAGTGAAGTGCTGGTTTGGCTGGAGGCATGCTGTTAGGTCTATATCCTTGTTGGCCCACTCTGGTGGTGGGGCAGCAGGGGCCTCAGGCACCACTGGAATTAATTACAGACAAAAGCAATGCGGTTTGGAATTGTCATGCCAAATTTATCACTGGCTTTTTAATGTGCCTCATCTGAGGCTCTCCAAACTAGCCTACTGCCTGGGGGCAGAGACATCTTCCTCTTCTATGTTTTCTGAGTTCTTTCCTAAGGAAGGGACCCACATGTGCTGGAGGCTAGCTTAAATCTGGAATGGGAGGCTGTGAAGGCTAACAATGCTCCTATCAAATTCAAATATTCACCAAAGCCTGCTACCCCAGGCTTGACCTGACTCTCTTTAGGACTCCCTTTGGGAGTGGCATACAAATCCTCCTCTGCCATTTTTAATTCTGTCATTTTGGTGATGGTAATTCTTCATTGGATTTGACTGGATGGAATCTACTGTACAAAAGAATAAGGAATTCCAGCGGTGACTGTTCTAAAGATTAAATAAAAGTAATAGTCCACAAAATGCCATTGGCTTTGGATTTGAATATAAAGGGAAAATAGCAAAATATTTAAAACTCACACTTTCACAGTTTTTATTTTATCTGAAAGTGCATCACTGGTGGCATTCTTAATATAATATAGAGATTTTCTGCTGATGGAGTTCCTCAGAGGGACATTGTTGGTCAGCTCTTTTAGCGGAAACTAAGTCAGAACGATATAAGGTTAATTCGGCCCTGCTCTGGCCAGAGCCAGCAGAGCATGAACATATTTAAAGGCATTTAGATGTTCTCCTTAATGCTACTGTTATGACTCCTTATATCAGAGAAACACTGAGATTTCCCAGATGTATACTCCTGCGTAAGCCACCATTATATTACTGCTTCACCAGCACAAAACCTAATGCCTTAGTTCAATAATAACACAGAAGGGACAGCTTATGTAGGGTGACACATCTATTGGTTTTGAGGCAACTGCATAAGACTGGCCATTTTCCTGACCTCATAGAAAAAGCTTTTCAAATAGAAAAGTGACTCCCATATTAACAAAGAAATCACTGACTAGGGCTACACTAAGGGGTCTATTTTTGAGCTATAACACTGGTGTATTGTTAATTTGATTGACTGGAAGTCATGTTATTTTTGTTCTTTCCCAGTTGCTATTTTAATGGCTTGATACGAACACACCTGCACAACAGGGGGTGTGACATTCGAGATCTTCTGGCACAGTGGTAGTTTCAAAACCACTTGATTTAGCTAGCAAGCAATTCCATTTGGCTATGCAAAGTAAACTAGCTAGGTATCTAGCTAGATACCTACTGCATGCTTTCAGATAATAGCATAGCAGAACATACTTTGCTTATAAAGTTAGGAATTATTAACTAGTTTATGAAATACTATAAAACAGCGGGAAGGATTGGAAGTGTGCTTGCATGACTGTGAAAATCAGCAGAATGAGAAGAATCTTAGATAAACACACAATGCTAAAAAACCAGGGACTTGAATGATAATTGAATGCTAAGAGGGGAGGGATTAGTTAGTGAAGCTGGGAGCTGTCTAAAGGTTGTCTAAAGCATGATCCCATCAAAAGGAACTTCTGATTATTTTTAAATCCAGATATAAAACATAATTACGTAAATAGTAATAATTATCCAGTCAAATAATTGATTAAATACACTTTTCATACTTTGTAGTAAAAATTATCATCATCATCATCATCATCATCATCATCATTATTATAATCATTATTATTATTATTATTATTATTATTATTAGTAGTAGTAGTAGTAGTAGTAGTAGTAGTAGTAGTAGCTGTAGTAGTAGTATTGTTGTTGCTGTTGTTGTTGTTGTTGTTATTATATTATATTAAATTATATTCAGGGTTGGGAGGGTTACTTTAAAATTGTATTCCGTTTCAGTTACAAATTATTTCATAAAAAATGTAATCAGTAACGTAATGCAAGTATCACAATATGAAAGTAATGTCATCTGATGTCACTTTTGGATTAATTCAAGACCACATATGTAAATAAAGTCAAGAGTAAAGAAATATGATCTAAAATTATTTTATTTAGAGCTTACTTTAAAGCTTAAAAACATGTTCAATTTTTGGATTTGTTTTAAGAAAATAAATAAATAAATAAATAATTAAAGATCACTGTTTCTGATGCAGGTAACATTACATCACAAAAGTTTGACCCTAATAAAGAGTGACAATATTCTGGTTTTCCAAAAAGAGGACACTTTTTTTGTGTGTGTCTTAATAGCATTCAAAACAGTGTTACTATGAACGCAGATTTGAATACACTGAAAAAGACACACTATTAACACTGTTAACATCACATAAATATATAAATTCCTACATTCTTTTGAATGTTCATGGAATAAAATAAAATTTTAGATGCCACGAGTGTACCTTCTGCCATCAGTTACACATTTGAATAACTGTGTAATACAAAGCAATGTGATAACATGAAATAAAAAATGACCTTATATGGTTATGGACATTGTTTTGACTCAGGACATCTGTCATTTGCTGTTATTGTCAAGCAACTGTTTGACGACATACACAATGCTTCACCTTCGCACATTCGCTGAGAGTAGAATAATGGTTGAGAGGCAGGAATTTGACCAATAGTTGCTGCAAGCCTTTCATAATCGACCAATTGGTACGAGAGAAGATAAATTACAGAGAGGGTTTAAAGCAATGCAAATATGTGCAAACATGATGCAGTATTAGACCATAAGCACATCATAATGAAACTAAAGCCGAATCCTGGACATTTTCTCAAATTTAGAAATCCTGGCTAGACACTTTTTTAAGGACAAAAGGTCACCGTAACAAAAACATTTCTGAGAACAATTTGTGTTCATTTCTACCAAATTAACTTGCACCAGGAGTTTGCTCATGTGAGCCACGACTGGCAAGAGAGAATAAGAATTATAATCAAGCAGCTGTCTATATTGTGATATGTCAAAAGATTCATTTATTTGCTTTTAAATGAAAAAAAAAATGTAATCCTGATAGTATTCCCATTGTTTTTTTTTGTTTGTTTTTTTACAAAATGTACCTGTAATCTGATTACTTTGTTTTTTGACGTAACTGTAACGGATTACAGTTACTAGTTTTTTGTATCCTGATTTTGTAATGCTGTTACATGTATTCCGTCATTCCTCATGCCTGATTATATTATATTTTATTATATTATATTACATTATTTTATATTATATTATCCATCCATCCATCTATCCATCCATCTTCTATACCGCTTATCCTTCTTTCAGGGTCACGGAGAAACCTGGAGCCTATCCCAGGGAGCATCGGCACAAGGCAGGGTACACCCTGGACAGGGTGCCAATCCATCGAAGGGCTATATTATATTATATTATATTATATTATATTATATTATATTATTATACATTTCTTAAATGTGAAAGGTTATTTAATTACTTAGTAGTTAGGTGAATTCAGTACTTAGTAACTTAGCAGATAAACCAAAAATAAATTAGAGGTATCTCCTAAGAACTCACACATGAGAGTACAAACCCACAAAAGCTATGAGTTATGAGCCAGCAAATTATCTCTTACCAGTAACATTTTCACCATATGACAAATGAATGAAAACTGTGTGGTGTTATGCTCTTAAATTATGATACAAAAATATTTCATTGTGTTGGTAGGCCTTAAAAACAGAATAAAACAACTTGCCACTGAAGACCAGGGGATATCAGCAGCTGGCCTGATAAGTTTGTATTCTTTCTTCAGGATGTAGCAAACAAAAGAAAGGAGTAAAAGAGAGGGAAAAATGTGTGTGAAGGACACAGCGGGCTTCTCTCAGTGGATCCGCCTTTCCTCCTGTGATTGTCATGCAAGCCTGGTTGTACGTAATAATGTGGCCTTTAATGATGGAATGATAGACCTGCCAAACAGTAGCTGTGCTGCCATACACAGCCTCTTGTCCTCTCTGCACGCACACACTCACCCTCGCACACAAACACAAATGCACATGCTCACACATATCCCAGCAGGGACACATTAGCATATCCTTCTCAATTCTCAGTCCACGTTAACATAATCCATATTTGTTGGGTAAAGTCCAACAGTGAGGCCCCCTGTACAGAGGGTTTATGCTGCTATGACACTCTTCAAAGGCAGCCTATCCCATTGCACAGCGCATGCTTGACCAGCTAAGCAATTCAGAAATGCAAATGGCAGGGCAGACTCCCCTGCACCTCACACTCACACGGACAAATCCCTTTTGGCGAAGCATCTCTCTGTCTGTCTGACATATTATTCCTCAATACATCATGGGTAGACGGCATGTGAACTTTATTCTAAACACTGAAAAGCACAGAGAAAGATAAGTAAATACAAATAAATCCTGCGTCATGTAGAGTGGCAAGTGCAATTTGGTGCTAGGATATACCAGCACGAACATCAATTCTGGAGTCGAGCCGGGCTTTCTTTATAAGACATTATTTTCAATAAGATACTAAATCTCAGCTTTTTGTGCCAGTGTTGTAACTTGATAGTAAGAAATACACAAATGCAGACTTTTAGGAATTATGTTCTGTTCCTGAATGCTGTTCTCTAACAAGTAATATTTTTAATTAGTTAACCACTTGTTAATTGGGACAGTAAACACAAGGTAGAAATACATGCTGATTGCGACACCTCTCCATTGCAGGACACACACAGGCGCACTTTAGGCAATTTAAATTATCTAAATCACCAATGATGATTTTGGGAGTGAGAGGAAACCAGAGATTCCAAAGGAAACTCACACATACACAGGGAGAATGTGGAACACAGACAGTAAGAATTGAACCCTAGACCCTGGAGCTGTGAAGCACCAACACTGCTGCACCACCAGACCATTCAATTATTTAGTTACTCCTATGATTTTAACTTGACCATCTGAAGCTGAGATATTGAATTCATTCCACTACTAGGTCTATGACTACGTTTACATTTACAGCAGTAATCTAATTATTGACCTTACTCTGATTAAGATAATAATGTGATTAAGGTGTTTACATGAATCGCTTTTAGAATACTCCTGTCACGTTCCCGTTTTACATGTTATAGAACATAATTAGATTAACAGCCACGCCATGCCAGCCGACGTCCCTCCAGAATTTCACGTATCAACATACAGTTCATCTTCGTTATGGTACCGTATACAGTTTTGGGTGTTTTTATTTAATTTTTTTTTACGAACGCTTTAAGTGCAGTTAATTATTTGTCATGCTGTACGTGCTAATAGACAACTGCTTGAAGCCGTGGGCCGCGTCCCAAACCGCATACTTACTGTCTATATAGTAGCCGAGATACATGTATTTTTCCCTATAGTAGGCCTATAGTAGGCAAGTATGCGGTTTGGGACACAGCCGAACTCTCTTGTTCGCCGTAAAATGTTAGAACTGCCGTGTGTGATCGTGTCCTGTCACAAAATGCGGTGAAATCTCTCATACGACCTTCATAATGTGATTAAGGTGTTTACATGTCTGTAATACACGTCCATAATGCGACTAAAACAGGAGTACTCCACCTGTCTTAATTTGATTAGAGCTTAATTCGAGTATGATCTTAATTAGATTAAGGTAAGTAAAAATTGCTGTTTACATGGTAGTTTCTTAATCAAAGTATGGTTTTCATCGGGTTAAGAGTGGATTATTGTCGTCCATGTAAACGCAGCTTGTGAGTCCATCGCATAAAAATCCAACCTCATGACTCATCAAACACTCATTTCTGATGTCCTTTGACTGGTCAGGTGCTTTTACCTGTTTGTTCTTACCTAAAATTTTTAGAATGTATTAGGTCTGCAGTTATACATAGTAGCCTACCAGGATTTGCCTTTATGGCATAAATTACACTGTGCATTCATTGGCGCCTCTACATGTATCCTGAAAATCAAACGAGTTTCATCTAGGTTGGTTGCTACAACATGCACCCATTAAAATGAACTATTAAAAGGTACATTAGTGAACTTCAAAGACCTAAATTAGACAGTAACAGGGAGAGATTATATTTACTACTTAAACCCAAGGGGGTGTAGTAAATCTTTGACAAGACCATAAACATGAACATACAGTAGATCCTAATCTGTACTCGGAGTTTGATCAGTAGAAAGGCCTTTTACATCACTGACATGCCCTTTCATGTCCTTAGCTATGTTTACAGAATAGAACAGGAGGCACCAAATCTTTCAGAGCAGACGTTCATAAAAGCAGAGCACAGTTTTATAGGCACCATAAGCAATAGATGGGTGGAACAGGCTTATTGCTTAAATGTTCATTATGACCAATTAAAAAAAACAGAAAAAACAGCTTTCATGTCACATCAAAGAGTTACTGAGTGCATATGTCCATTATAATTATTGACAAATAAGAATAAAACAATGCATAAATTATAGTATTAAATAATGAGTCCAATTGAGTGCCCTGCGATGGACTGGCACCCTGTCCAGGGTGTACCCCGCCTTGTGCCCGATGCTCCCTGGGATAGGCTCCAGGTTCCCCATGACCCTGAAAAGGAGTAAGCGGTAGAAGATGGATGGATGGAGTCCAATTGATGCACCCAAAGTATTTTTAGACATATCATCAGTTCTATAAAAAAGGGACCCAGGGTTATGCCCAGGGCCATTCCCTACTGAAGCTGGCAGCCGATAAATTTATTAGGATGTTAGTTGTTTTGTAGCTACGTGTTCACTTGCGCATTTTTTTGCATATCATGGTAACTTGGATTCGATTATGGGGAATTATGGGATTGGTAAATCCATCTGATTGGCTAAACGCAACACCTGAACTTTTCCCCCACTGCATAGTGAGGCAGATCTTGCAGTGCTGTGAGGTATTTGCGGCTATAAACATGTCATAAGAAAAAGACAATAGAGCAAATCTTTCAGATAATCACCAGATAGAATTTTTAATATATAGTTTATATCAGTAAAATACAGCCATCAAACATTAAGTTTACATTCAAAGGTATTCAAAAATGAGTGGTTTCTGAATGTAGTTTAAACAGTATGGAATAATGCACAATTTACGTGAAAGCAAGTCTGAATTAGGTATTCATCGATAACCCAATGCTTAATTACCTCATACTGAAAAGCAAAGCAGCCACTGATGAAGTGACATAGGCAGGGACATATTACATGATTACTTTAACTAAAAGAAATGAAGCATTGTGGTGAATCAGTTGTCTTTTTTAAAATCCCACAACAGTAACTGAATGAACTCTAAAAGGTGATGAAACTCAAAAAGAAAAGTAAGCCGTGCATGTGTATTTTTCCTCCAATGGATGATTTCACAATCGGGGTACCATTTGTGTCCCACAAATAGATAACAAAAAGGTAAACAACATTATGAACATAGGGAACGTGTTCTTCACAACAACCTGTGTGTAGGTTTCAGATAAATAACCATTATTTATCTACAGTACCTATCTACAGCACTTAATACATATTTCAAAATTCCTCTTCTTTTTCTTCTTCTTCTTTTTTTTTACCTCAGTGTGTGAATCCATTTAACGTCTTATGCATCAAACATGCCTTTCCATGACTCACCCATTATAGATTATGAAAAACTTATGTTTTACTGCCCCATAAGATTCACTCAACCCTGTTACCTATACAGATTCACCCCTGTGTAATACTTGGAGAGTTCCACAAATCACATACTCATGCAAAAGGAAATTGCATCATCCAAATTTCCTTAAGATCAGGGGAAGAAGAAAAGTAAGTGGTCTCAAATATTTCTTTATTTTTAATTATATAGTGATATTTATTGATGTGGTCACTAAAAGTACATCCCTGTTACCCAAATGATAAAAAAACAGCAACAACAACATATATTATTACTCATTTAAGAGCACAATGCAACTAGTCAGAAAGTAATTTTTTATGTTATTGTTGCCTGAGATAACATTTTTAATGGTTCTATGGATGTTTTCTGAGTTTCATATGTTAAAAATTATTATTTAAAAAAGTTACTTTTTAAGCATTATAACAGCAATATGTCACCTCAGTCATGGAATCACCCAAATATGTGCCACCCACATGCTGTGCAATTACCTGGTGAGGACCATGAAGCAACCTGCCAATCTCCACGCAAACACATACACGCATCCAATTTGTAGTGTTTTGCCATAGTTGGGACCACCTACTGTATGGCTCCTTCCTGGGCTCACTGCCCTTTGAGAGAGAGAGAGAGAGAGAGAGAGAGAGAGAGAGAGAGAGAGAGAGAGTTCATGGTGCTTCTGGGGAATAAATTTCATTCAATCACACACACACATACAGACACACACACACACGCTATCTCTCTCGCTCTCTCTCTCTTCTCTCTCTCTCTCTCTCTCTCTCTCTCTCTTATATATATGAAAACAGACAAATTAAATTAAACTTAAAGGCTTACAAAAGCTATGTGTCATCAGGTGGGTAAATTGCACTGGCAGCAGTGGAGCAGCAGTGGTCACAGGGAGGTGGGTGCATGCATGTGCAAGAGTGTAACGCATGGAAGCACCCACTGACTCTGCCAGCCCAATAAAGACAGACAGACAGACAGACAGACAGACAGACAGACAGACAGACACACACACACACACACACACACACACACACACACAAATATTATTGTTGAAAGTACATGCAAACCCCTTCATATATTCAAACTTGCCTTGATTCACAGCTCAGTGACAATTCATACAAAAAATGCTGTTTGTAAAAAAACAACATGTGTTTCATGAGCAACTACTGACAAAAAAAAATTGTAGTTACGTGCCTGTCATTACCTATTAGACATCATGATATATAAACCTACATCTGTTTGCTTTTTTTTTTGGCTGCTTTTAAAAAGAAGGTGTCAATCTGCTATTACCACCCTCCTGTGAGAGCAGACAGTAGAAGGAGTTAACACAACTAATTAAGTGTGCGTGACATGTTAAAGAGAGCAAGGGCCCTACCACATATGTTAGTGCAGCAGCGGCTGGAGCTGCTCTTTGTTTGGGAATTGATGGCGTTTCGCTTGGCCCTCCCTTTGGGGAGATTCACTGACCTGAGAAGGTCCTGGCAGAGGGAAAAACCCCCCACTATTACGCTCTCACTCGTTTCAGCTCACCTCCTTGTCTTCCCACTCTCACTCTCATCCTTTTCCCCCTATCTCTCGTTACCACCTTTGGTCTTCTCCTTGCTCAATCCTGTATCATTCTCATGCTTTTTTTACTCAACTCTCTGGTTTGTCCTTAACTTCCTCTCTCTGTGTCTCCTTTCAAGCTATCTACAGCTCAGTAAAGACTGCCAACACCTGTAAAATAATAGACATCCCCTCATCCACTCCTCTCACCAATCTCTACTATACCCTTCTGACATACACCCCCTTCTGTTGGCACTCGCACCTCCCGCCTGTCTTCACGCCCCCAACCCTCTGTCTTTGTCCTGTGAAGCTACCATACAACACATCCCACTGCACCATCAGGGCAGCTCACTCATTTGCCCCTATGTGTCGGTCCTGCTGCCCACCCGCCAGGCTGGCTTGCAGAGCCTGCAGCTTAAACGCTCATTTTGTGCCTCTCAGCACGGGACTTATTGATATAAATAGCTGTGCACAAAGTGCACACTCTGTTCTCTCCTGGACTGTGTGTGTGTGTGTGTGTGTGTGTAGGTGTGTGTGTGTGTGTGTGTGTGTGTGTGTGTGTGTGTGTGTGTGTGTGTGTGTGAGTGTGTGTGTGTGTTTGGGGGTAAAGATGAAATATGACCGCACTGGACACAAGGTAAATGACACTTTTCATTATCATCACGGAAGGTAATTACTGTTGCAAACATTTTTTTTTTTCGCAGACTGGAGGGTATAAAAATAAGCATTGATTTTAAAGGTTATTTATTCAGTAAATCAAGTTCAGAAAATATTTTCAAATTGAATGAACTCATCTATAATCCATCCTAAACCAACCCATATAAACTGCTCAACTAGTAATCTAGTAGGGTTACATTTGAATCTAAATACATACATATACTGTCATGAAAAAAAAAATTAGCTGAAGTAAGAATCATTGAAAACTTATGGAACTGAAATCCAGCCATTAAAAAAAAACACAGGCTTTGTCAGTTGTTTTTTTATCAGTTTTAACATGGCTACAGAGAATCCTGGGATTTAAAGAGTTAACCCGTTTTATTGGTGTGTAAACAAAAGCATGGGAGAAAAGTCCATCTCTTTCAGTCACCTAAACCTATGTGACATCAGATTAATCTTTCCCCATTAAGATGACAACACAATTTGCTGAGAAGTTGAGTGTAAATAAATACGCAGAGGGGAGATAATACATCAGAAGCCTGGCTAGTGAGCCACCATTACAGGGGGGCATTTATTTCCATCCACACACACAGAGACGGGCAGGTGGGGGTGTGCTATCTGATTTACTATGAGCAGGACCAAAACTTCCAAGCCCGACAAGTGAAATAAGAGTGTTTAGGTGCCGAAACATTAACTTTCATCACTGTAGCCATTCCAAATATGTGCACACACATGCCATATTTTGCCACACAGAGTCTTTCCAGATAATTCATAAAGAACTGGCAGTAATACACAGCCGCTGAGCACATAACAGTAGTTTTGTCACCATTAGCTAATATTGAGGACGCAACACCAAAAGCCCATCTGGTGTGTGAGTTTGTGTTGTGTGCCTCTTAAATCATGAGATCACTTTAGTGTGTGTGTGTGTGTGTGTGTGTGTGTGTGTGTGTGTGTGTGTGTGTGTGTGTGTGTGTGTGTGTGCGTGAAATGCCAAAATAAAAAGCCGTCTTTGTATGATGTTCTCTTAAAAGGAGATTTTCACCAATAAAACAGCAATCTGTGCTACTTCTGCCAACTCTGGCCCGATACAGAACAGCCCACTTCACTACATTGTGGTTTGTATTGATTGAGCAGTAATTGATCTGATGGCTCTGTGTGATAATTGACAATTATCCGTGATTACAGACAGCAGCTTAGAGGCCGATTCACACAATGACCGGCATTATGGGAAAGAGCACAATGGATGAACAAACACGATCAATACGGCAAAGACAACAGCTGAGAAACAACATCCCACTGTCAGTCGGTGGCTCTGCATGCACAGCAGGAGCGCTGCCAAAGGCATCACATCATTTACTGATTAAAACGAACAAACCACCGTTAGTCCAAAAAACTAATTCCACAAGCCTTTTTGTGTATAGTTGTGTTAGTTACACACACACACACACACACACACACACACACTGTGTGCGCTGCAATAAGTGTGTGTCGATGGAGCGTACTGGTGCGTGTCTGACCCTGGTTGATAGGTCCCCTTGATTCTGTTCAGACAGATGCAACTCATTGCAGCTTAATAAATCGCTCGGCCCAAGGGAGCGCAGCTAAATGCTTCTATTAACTCTGAAACATGTCAGCCAATATAAAAAGCTCCTGACCCCTGCAAAGGTCAACTGTGACATGCATGTTTACTCAGAGAAACAAGATCAGATTGGAGAGCCCTGTTTTATGAGGAAGCTTAAAAGGAGAAAGGAGGGGCAGAGAGAGAGAGAGAGAGAGAGAGAGAGAGAGAGAGAGAGAGAGAGAGAGAGATTTTGTTCCTGTAGAGGAGTATGTCTGAACACCAGCTCTCTCTCTCTCTCTCTCTCTCTCTCTCTCTCTCTCTCTCTCTCTCTCTCTCTCTTTCTCTCTCTCTGCACAAATCCAGCTAGCTCCATCATCAAAGGCAGAGGTACACAGATATAAGAGGTACTGCGGGCCTAACTGTTCTTAGGTGTATTTGCGTAAGAGCATGATCTCCTCTGAGGGCTTTTTGTAGTAATTGCTAGACGATTTAAGGTATTTATAAGGTTACATCCCAATAAACTAGGAGACATAAAAGTGTATGTGTATGAGAGGGAAACTGCACTAGAAGAGCTATTGTCACTACATAAAGCATCTTTTAAATATTGTTACCAGAACTGAAAATTATTGCCACATTATTAGCAATTGATGTACTTTATAGTATATGTACAATGAGAAAAATTAAACCTTGGACCTTTTTACTTTGACTCAAGGTTTCATTTTGTTTTCAGTGTCATTTATGTAGTACATACTGTACTGTAGGTACTATATGTAGTATTATATATTGTCTTATGTATTGTACTGAGAGATATTTTGGCCAACTGTATATATGGAAGGGATGACTATAAATATTGATTTGTCTCACCCTATTCTTATATCCCATCACTAGCCCCTCACTGCAGCAATCAGTAATCCTCACTCACAACTTGCTTCTTGTTCCCAATCTTTCCTCCTTGTTCCCTCTGTTTACTCCCCAGACCCTTCGGATAGCTTCATGAAAGTAATACCCACATCCTGATGTGCGACCAGGCAGCTGCAGAACTAACAGCCTGATCCACAGTGCGGCAGAGCACACACACGGCCCACATATTAAGGACGCACTCACAGCATTAACTAGCATTAATGAACTGTTTGCTTATGCTGTAATAATTAACTTCCATTACATTACTTTGTGTGATTACTTTCTTAATTGCCTGAATTATGCATCAATTTAATATCTAATAAGCAGCCTCAGACATTAGACAGTGTTCAGAAACAAATTGCAGGCGGTTTCTGCGGCTTTAATTAAAGGCAGTAGAATAAATGAAACCGTACAGGATAGATGTCTCACAGTGATTTCCTGCAAGCTTAAATATGCTATTTATTATAAGCGCATATAAAAACCCACTCTCTCCTCAGGACGGCAAACCACAAGATGCCAATTACAGCGTGTCAGCGGCAGTACTACTGCTTTTTACCATTCAGATTAACATATGCGTTCAAGGGGATTCAATTTTGCATTATGCAAATTCTCTCACATGTCATTTTTTAAATTTCTATGTTTCATGTGTTTAATGGTTATGAATCAGAAGGCTGGTTTCCCAAAAGGCAGATTCTGATTATGAGGGAGAACAACCGCTGATATGCAAAGTGTTATTGTTCCACACTTCAGAACACACATTCTTTGGGGTAAAGCTAGAAAATACACTGTTGTGCGGTGATCATATTAAACAGATGAAGTGTTAATATAGCAAGCAACAAACAAGTTGACCACAACACATAATAATGATTAACTTAAACAAGCAACATCCGAAAGATGCAACAATCCCTCCATTTGATTAATTTTGCTTTGTGTATTCTACAGACCAGTAACCCCTATTTTTTTCATTACCAAAGAAAGTAAGCAAATTATTGATTTTCTTCTACATTTGTTCACACTTCTCGTCATACGTGCTGTGACCTTGTGTTGTCACTTTGCCATGCTACATTAATTACATGTTTAGGCTCAGGCTCAGCCGTCTCAATTACTCAGTGATCTGATCTGAGGCATTTACACTGCCTCTTAAATGGCTTATTAGAACCCCCCCACCCCCACCCCCACCCCCCAAACACAAAATCGTTACGAGCTCTGACACACACATTTCTTTCTCCCTGCCTCTGTGTCTTAATTTTATCCTGAATTCAAAAAGCGATACATTTACATTATCGTGGGGACCGATACTATCACCGGCATCATAATGTTGAGAGCTACACAGATATAGGCATTTGATATAGAGCATTTGCTTTCCAGGCCCTGTTATCCCAATAATAACTATAGGATGAGAAAGACCTGCTGAAGGACAAGGAAGAGCGCGAGGTGGGTGAAGCAGGCAATGCCAAGTTAGATACAAAATGATGGCAGCAAGCAGACGCTTCACAGAACTCATCATATTTTCTGACTGCTGGTATTTATGTCTGAATACACGTGTCATGTCAGTTACCCAGAGAGTGGCCTCGTCTAAAACAAAATCTCTCTCACACTCTCTCTCTCTCTCTCTCGCTCTCTTACTATTTTTTACCTACTTCAGTACACATAGGTGAAGCCTGCTCCCCGACCTCCACCCCTTCCTCTTCAACAAATACATGCCCACACCCACACACATACACATCTCAAAATCAAAGACAGATCTTGCGGCTGTTATTACGCATTTAAGCATGCTTGCGCTCTAAAGGAGAGAGCTGACACAAAACAGGCCATTCCACACACCCTCTACATGTGCGAAGACCGTGCAGCGTGTGAGGTGAGAATTTTAAATAGCATGCACTGCAGAATTTAAATACAATAAGCCAGAGAGGAGACAGAGAGTGTACTATAATCCATTATCACTAGTTTTAAAAAAAAAAAAAAAACCTGCCATAACATCAGTTTTTTTTATATAAAATGAATTGTCTGCTTTGACTATTATTATTACTACAGAAAATGATGTATTTTTTAGAAAAAAAAAAGTCAAAAATAAAATCAATATTAATTATATATTTTTCGGCCATAATGAAAATATGAAACAATGCTAGTAAGATATATAAAGCACAAAGTAAACAGTAAATCAGCCTCCAGTTCACTTTCTCTCCCTATGACTGTGTGTGTGTGTGTGTGTGTGTGTGTGTGTGTGTGTGTGTGTGTGTGTGTGTGTGTGTGTGTGTGTGTGTGTGTGTGTTCTTGGCATCGATGAGTGGGCTCTAATAGGCCTGCTTAGCCTCTGAGTGACCCAGTAAGGCAGACTGTGGGCCTGATGTGTCTGGGCCTTCTGTTCCCTGCTGGGAGTGCAGGCCTGCTGGAGGTCACCATTACTGCTGCTACTCTTAGTTATGCTGTCTCTGCCAAGAAAAGCCTTCCATTACACATTATCAAACATGCTACAATGCTGTGATCATCTTTTAAAACATCTGGGATTTGAATTTACTGGCTTGTGTGTCAACAGACAATGACAAGTGAACCATTGTGTCGCAAACACTCAGAGTGGAATGACAACCATCCAAACCCAAATTTTGAATAGAAATGTACACATTATAATTGCTGTCCAATATTTTATCATGGTTTATATTACAGCGCTGTTGAAGTCTCAAATCTGATTGGTCAGAAGTTGCTGATTAATTTACTGTAGCTCCTTCAGTAGTTCTGGCTGTAATTTAAATATTAATGTGGTTGCTTTAATATGTGATCGTTTCTATAGAAACAGCACATTCATAGGGACTTGTATGGCAGCCACTCTACGTAATATAAGACTAATACGAAATGGATTCAAAAGGTGCTGTTATTTAACAAAGAAAAATTTATCATTGTTGATATGGTGAAGATTATTTAAGGGGATGTTTACTGAGTCCCTCCAGGATTTTACGATTTTGTGATCACAAAGATGAACACAAAATCAAGCAAACTCCACAATATTCAGAGGAGCTTGCAATTTTTCAAAATTACCTACAGAGTTCCTGCAGATTTGGGCAAAGATGCATCATCTGACACCATCACAATGTGCATTCAGCCAAAGCGCTATTCAATTCATGTGCGTCAAACATGAGTACAGCTAAAAAGGTCTCATATACCAAAAATATCATTGTGAATGATCGTGCAAAATAATTTTGTGCAATTGTAATTTTGCTAATTTCAAGTAGTTTTCTGTAAATAAAACACAATAAAACTCTGCAAAGTGCATTGCAAACTTTGCTATAAATTACAACAAAATCAAGCATTTTTGGCCACAACTATCAGAAAAAAAACTTTGTGAAAACGTAAAAACTGTGGTGAGGGAACAACTGTAAATAGCTATTATGGACAGTAAGTGACATTCAACATCGTTAAATGTATTGATGTGTTTTTCTTTAAAAATTGCAAATTGCAAATTGCAATTGCTGACTACAACCCCAATTCCAAAAAAGTTGGGACGCTGCGTAAAATGTAAATAAAAACAGCATGCAATAATGTGCAAATCTCATAAACCCATATGTTATTCACAATAGAACATAGAAAACATATCAAATGTTCAAACTGAGGAAATGTACCATTTCACAGAAAAAATAAAGTAATTTTGAATTTGATGGCCGCAACACGTCTCAAAAAGTTGGGATGGGGCAACAAAAGGCTTGAAAAGTAAGTGTTACTAAAAAGAAACAGCTGGAGGAACATTCTGCAGTTAATTAGGTTAATTGGCAACAGGTCAGTAACATGATTGGGTATAAAAAGAGTATCTTAGAGAGGCAGAGTCTCTCAGAAGTAAAGATGGGATGGAATCTGGATGGAAGCATATGTTGCTCTAAAACCTGTGTATACCTTTCAGCATTGATGGTGCTTTTCCAGATGTGTATGCTGCCCATTCCATGGGCACTAATGCACCCCCATACCATCAGAGATTGCAGGCTTTTGAGCTGAGCTGATAAAAAGCCGGATGGTCCCTCTCCTCTTTAGTCCTCTTTAGTTCAGAGGACGTGGCGTCCATAGTTTGTAAAAAGAATTTCAAATTTCAATACGCCTGTCCACAGAACAGTTTTCCACTTTGCCTCAGTCCATTTTAAATGAGCTTTGGCCCAGAGAAGATGGTGGTGTTTCTGGCTTATGTTCACATATGGCTTCTTCTTTGCATGATAGAGCTTTAACCAGCATTTGTGGATGGTATGGCAAACTGTGTTCACAGACAATGAGTTCTGGAGGTGTTTCTGAGCCCATACACTGATTTCCATTACAGAATTATGTCTGTTTTTAATGCAGTGCTGCCTGAGGGCCCGAAGATCACAGGTATGCAATATTGATTTTCACCCTTGTCCCTTGCGCACAGAGATTTCTCCAGATTCTCAGAATCTTTTGATGATATTATGTACTGTAGATGATGAGATATTCATTGTCTTCACAAGTTTACATTCAGGAACATTATTCTGAAATTGTTCCACAGATTGTAGACCTAGTTTTTCGCAGATTGGTGAACCTCTGCCCATCTTTACTTCTGAAAGATTCTGCCTCTCTAAGATTCTCTTTTTATACCCAATCATGTTGCTGACCCGTTGCTAATTAACCTCCAGCTGTTTCTTTTTAGTAACACTTACTTTTCCAGCCTTTTGTTGCCCCCGTCCCATCTTTTGACCTTATTTTTTTCTTTAAATGGTACATTTCCTCAGTTTAAACATTTGATATGTTTTCTATGTTCTATTGTGAATAACATATGATTTGCAAATCATTGCATTCTGTTTTTATTTACATTTATTTACATTCTACACAGTGTCCCAATGCTTTTGGAATTGGGGTTGTAATTACTGTAGTGTAAGAGTAATTAAACACTTTGGGGCATGCTGTTATTGGAAGATTGGGCATCACACCACCTAGATTACTTTTGATTGATTATTTTTGTACAACACCACACTCTGTTGTGATTTTCTCTGTTGTATTTTATTCCTTACTTGCAGTATTGTCACAATAATGCAGAAATGCTACATGTTTATCTGTTCTCACTGGACAGCATCAGACTGCTGAATGTGTCCGCAAAGGACACAGTCTTATCAATCACAGGATAGTAAGCATACCTAATAATCTCTCCATCTCTTTACCTCCCTCTCCCTCTCTCCTTCTGTCGAGTCCCACATGATTTTATGGAAATGCCATTGATCCTGTCCCTTTCTGCACTCCAGACCAGCCTGATCCATCCTGATGCCCTTCCTCTGGATGGAGCTCTCATCAACTGGAGGCTACAGCCTGGAGATTGCTGAGGATGGTACTGCTTGAAGTACCATGAAATAGTTTTGGACCTCAATTCCACATGGACGTTCTCGCTGTGGTTGCTGAGACTACGGTTACTGCTATGGCCTTGGAACTGCAATTACCACATGCAGTTTTACACTCAGGTCTCCTTTGGTGAACAGTGGACTAGTTCAACAAGCAGACTCAATATAAAAACCATAATGAACTTTCTTTTACTTTCACACTGTCCGTTGTTACCCAGATGAGGATGGGTTCCCTTCTGAGTCTGGTTCCTCTGAAGGTTTCTTTCTCATTTCATCTTAAGGAGTTTTTCCTTGCCACCGTTGTCACCAGCCCTCTCATTAGGGATAAATCCACTCATTTAAAATCTGTATCCTGTGTTTATATGTTTCTGTAAAGCTGCTTTGAGACAATGTCCATTGTAAAAAGCGCTATAGAAATAAAACTGAATTGAATTGAATTGAATTTGATGCCGCTTTCAAATTTTGTAAAAATAACTAATCAAATTATCAAATAAGAGGCACAGACCTAAAATGCTGTCTATCTACACAGCTTCCACTTAAAAAGAACACAATAACAATATCATTCATGTTGAATATTTTGGTACATGACAAAAATTTCAATGATTCATGACAAATATAAAGAAAGGCCATTGGTTTAATTAATTAATCAATCAATTAAATAAATAAATAAATAAATAAATAAATAAATAAATAGATGAAAATGTTTGTCCTGGGCGATTCCTCCATGCTGCAGTGTTGCTACTGGGACAGTAAACACTAAGCACTGCACTGTGCATGTGTCCATTTTTGCTGACAGCACAGAAGCCCAGGTAGATTTCAGCACCATTACAGATCTCAGAACAGGCCAGAGAGCTGATGAGCTCCCTGACATTTTATACACACAATATAACACATGGATCATCTTAAGGGTCTCGAATAATGGAGGATATTTGTGTCACTGGTGTGATGAATGCAGTAATGAATTAAGAAATGCATCCCTCTGGAGCTAAAAAGGTTATTCTGTATGTCTGGAATAGTTTTTGTCTGACACACCTGATCATAAACATAATTCAGGAGGGTGGAATGGCTAAGGTCTGTGGAGAAGTATGCATCAGTGGTGTCCTGTGCACAGTCTCACTGAAGAACACTGTCCAGTCTTAATTAATCTAGTGGAAGTTGATGGTAACAGGCTGAAAGAATCTGACATTCAATTTATAAAAATACGTAGTGTTTTCATGATAAAGTCCACCGAATTATCATATTTTAACTATTAAAATAAGTGAAAATGTGCACTCAAAGAAAAGATTAATATATGAGTGTCATCATTTTGTTTTGTTTTGCTTTTGCAACTCTCACATAATATCACATAATAAAAAAATCTCAATATACAAGTTAAAAGTAATATATATATATATATATATATATATATATATATATATATATATATATATATATATATATATATATATGAACAGAGTTTCTGAAGTTAATTACTCCTCTAAAAAAAATAATAATCCAAACAGCTGATTCAGATGTGGCATCCTGTCTATTTGTATAAAATGTGCCAAACTGTCTGGCCTGTGTTATGTTGGCCTAATGGACACTGTAGCATCTATTTTACCCACATAAACAGACAGGACAGTGGAATCAGCAATGAAGAGGGCATATGAATTATGCATATTATATTACCATACCTCTCTGATATCATGCTTCCCAAAACCATGGGAAGAGAAATTGGCTCCAACAAAGATATTGAACAATTTTCTTACATGGTTCATAACCAACATAAATATAAAATTCTATTTAGCTTGTTCAGTAAAAGGACAAGCTGGATAAGTGTCTCTGGTTGCCAGCACTCTTCCGGGGAATCAAATGTATACCGGATAATTGAAAAGAAACACACAGAGCCCAGAGTCCAATGGCTTATCAGTGGTATGGATGGGAAAAAGGCAGAGAGAAAGAAGGAAAATGGAACGAATTGTTTCATTGATTTTCCTTTACAAATCAAAGGCAGACAAATCAAACAGCAATTTTTGTTTCTCGGCTGCAACGCTAGAGCCTTTAACGCAGCCTACATAACATGTCACAAACTATTATTTGCAATCATGCCACCCTTATTAATCTGGCGTGCAAATGAATAAATTGCTGGACAAGAGTCGCAAAGGGAGTCATTGAAATGCAGCACACAAGCTGGCTGTATTATGTCTCAAACACAGAGCAGAGTGCTAGTCGATGCACTGCCCTTTCACATTGAATTCCACTTCACTAATTCATATTCAAGTTGAAATGTTTTGGAGAAGAATAATAAGGAAAGAAATTAAAATAACAATTGTACATGTATTTCTGTGCATGTGCATGACAGAGAGAGAGCCAGAGTTAGTTAGAGGTCACCACAGCCCAGTCATTTGTTCTCATGACTCTGGGAGAGTAAAAAAAAAAGGAAAGCATGCATGTCGGCAAGTGTATTTTGCTTTAGGATGTGACAATTTAGAATTAAGTGAAAAATGTGCACGGTTAAAACACTGCACCATTTCAGTTTCTTCAGTGTTGACTTAATCTTGGTCTTATTGGAAAGAACCAGCATTTTGCTATTATAATTCTAGTCAGTATTCAGATTAGTTGTAAGCTCAAATTAATTAAGACCGCTGGTGAATCAGTCAATATTGGCTGACATGGTCACTCTTATTAGATCTCTCTGAAAGCTCGGTATTGTTTGCTCCGTAACCACCTACCTTCTGGCCTTGTAATAGTTACCTATTATCCCTCCTGCCCTTTGTAGGTCGCACCCTCCCACTAAACAAGCAGAGCCTTACAGCTGATCTTTTCATAATATTTTAAAGAGGGCAGCCCCGCTGGAGAGGCGTGGTGGAGAGGGACAAATTAGAGCTGACAATCTCCACTTAAATCAGAACAATCACAACTCCTAGGGGAGCAGGGTCTCACAGGGGCACCGGGGCTGTGTTAAGAGCCCTCCACATCCAACACACACATGCCTTTTAACAAGATGCAGAATATCAACAAGCCTATTCTGAATGAACCAATAAAGCCACAAAGGAGAGAGGATTTAACAGTTAATATCTCACAGTGTTATGCAGTTATGTACAGGAGTTGCTTGACCGGATTTGTTGGCAAATTGTGTGATGTGTAAAAGACTTCCCACCAGTTTTGTCCTTGTCCAGACCACATTATAAACCCAGATGTGTTTTTACATTAGGTATTAGGGTGATTAATTTGTTAGGTTTAAATAACTGACAGGAACTATTTATTTAAGTAGATGTTTATATCTACATGGTAACATTAAAGGTACACCTCTACACAGACTGATACAGAGTTTCCTGAATTATATCTGTACTTGACTTGATTGTTCTTGAGCTTAATGTATAAATCCTTATGAGCCTAGAGCAGCCACTGTCTTCTGGCACTTCTGGTGCCTTGCATGAATTGTTGTGCCTTTTATTGCATGTTTGCTGAAGTTTAGTTAAGGTGGTAAATCAGCCTGAGCAGCCTGCAGCAGTGATTATGCCACATCAGCCTCTCTAAATCTCACATTATCTCTGCAAGTCTTGATGGAGGGCCCTCAGCCAATTAGAGTAAGGAAGTTTAAGAGCACGAAAAGTCACAAGTTGCTATTTTATTACACAAATGACCCTTAAAAGAATAGTGTTATGGATGACTTACTTACAGGAGATTACTTTAAAAAGAAGAGGGAAATACAAAGTAAAAGTAAATACTATAGAATATTTGTACTGAATGAGACAAAACAGAAAGGCATTGTAATTTGAAATAATCACACATTCTCCCATACACACATTCTCCCAATATAAAGCTAAAAAATAAAGTACAACGCTTTGTACCAATGTCCAAAAGAGGCCAAAAGAACTGATGCCTATAGTCTCTGAAAATGAAATCAGAGTACTGGGCAGTGTATACCCTGATGTTAACTCTAGAGTTTACGTGAGATCTGTAACATAACAGTAAATATTTTTGTATTATTAAAGCTTGGCTTAGGATAAACGACAGAATTGTAGTGTTAGGAACATCTCAAAATACACAAATGACAACGATGGCCAACAATGCATATTGTTTTAAATGAATAATTTCACATCATATCTCATTATGTATCACATTAGGTATATGATTTCAATAAGAACTCAGGATAAGATTTGAACAGAAAGCAAATTAAGATCATATAAAAAACATAGGTAGTTTAAATGAACCAATTGTTTTAAACAAAGCACAAAACTGTGTGCATTGATTGCTCCCAATATTTAATAAATGATACAAACCTATAACATTCTGCAATAGTGGTTTCAATTTCTCTCATTTTTTAAAAAATGGATAAATAAATGAACATTGCAAACAATTATGATATGCAACCAATAGAGTTCAAGTGTAAAAATGCAAATCATGTTGTGTAGTGAAGTGTCATTGGGAAGCTGAAAAATCATTATATTTCATTAAAACTCATAATTTGCAGCAATTAGGTCAACAAAGCTAGATGGGCACTTTTTTTTTTTGGTAATGATAAATTTTACTTCAATGATATAGTACAACAATAAAATAAATACATTACAATGTTTTAGAGATCAAAATGTAGAGACAAATGTAGAGATTATATTACGCTGGCACTCAGCTCAGTTAAGTTACACAATTGATTTAGTGTTCACCAGGAAAGAAACTGCACTCTTACAATTTTACTTTTTTAAATGTGTAAAACAATATCATTGTAAGGGTATAAATTCAGTGGCCAAAAAACAACAAAATATTAAGTATTTAACTCTGTATAATAGCTTTATTTAGACAACTTTTAGTCCATTTTGAACTG
Organism: Ictalurus punctatus; assembly: GCF_001660625.3. Classification (NCBI taxonomy): domain Eukaryota; kingdom Metazoa; phylum Chordata; class Actinopteri; order Siluriformes; family Ictaluridae; genus Ictalurus; species Ictalurus punctatus. The sequence goes on from NC_030421.2 coordinate 24,204,417, forward strand.
CAATCAAATGCAGTGAACTGCACTTAATGGTTAGTCAGTTACAGACACTTGCTGCTGCAGCTAATATGAGGAACAGACTACCACCGTGTTAGTAAATCAAGTGATGCTAATTTAAATATCCATACATTTGCTCTGTTGAATCACTAGATCCAAATACATATCAAATAAAATGAATATACAAGCAGACATACTTCCTGTCATGCACTGAATTCACATAGACACAGGAATCTGGGCAGTTTTGAACTTAAAACTTATCTCACTCCCCATCTTAGCCTGTGCAGCAAATTTATGAGCTGCGACTAAAGTAGTTTACCGCTTCTGATATAACCTTGAGTCTGCCTTCATCCAAATGCAAACTCAATCACTTCAGTTACTTGCATTCTCCCTCACCACCATTATAGGCATCTCATTTATATGCAGGTGACAGAGTGTTATAGAGAGCCAGAGAGAGCCATTACAAAGTTGGTGATTAAGATAATATCATAATGTAGCTAAAATAATGGCACATTGTCTGAAGTCTTAACGGTGTGCTAATGTCATAGAGGAAAAGAGAAGCAGACAGTTGGATACAAAAAAAATACTTCAAGATGGTAGATTTAAATTTATAGTTACATTTCATAATTTCGTTCAATTTTTTTTTTTTTTTTTTTTTTAAATCAACAGTTTGCTTCTAAGAATCAGTTTTGCCAGAAGTTCTGCATGCATTGTGACAAGCCATTGGACAGGCAAGTCCAGCCATCTGAAATCTGTGCCTAATTTATTATTGAAAACATGAGGGTACAACATGGCATTTTCCTTTAATCACATCTCATAGGAACGTGTGCACTGGGCCAATACCCTGACGTGTTTCCTCTCTAAAAAGGCAGAAAAATAAGCTGGGAGCTCAGCTTCACCCTAATTCCTAGGAAACCATGGGACTGAGCTTCGAGCACGAAATCATTTACATCTGTGAAAAGTTCATTTTTCCTCATCTATTAACTCAGTATAAAACTACCATCACTTATGGATCTTTTCATTTACAAGTGCCCCGCCTCGTAAGACAGAGATCTGAGTCCAAATTCTGCACTCACGCTCTGCTAATCAGAGAGGGGAAAAGCCAGTCAAAATGACTCCCCTCACAGCATTAAAATCAGGACCTCAAAGAGACCCATTTAGCCTGCAGCTAAAGTGCCTGTTTATCAGATGAGACTAACATGGGTTTGAAATAAAAAAAAAAAAAACCTTTGCCGTAAATCTAGCAGCCTTTTATGTGCTGGAGGAGACATTCTGGGTCCCTATCTATCAGCATTTTGGCTGAGTGGAGTCAGAACAGCAACAGTGAGGAAGCATCACATGATAGAAACAGAAATGTATGAGGAGTTAACTATAGATCTAATCTTAATGGACTCAGGTGAAGAGAGTGTTTATAATTAACAAACCTCTAGTATAGAAGTGTAGCACAGTGATAAAGATCCCTCAACTCTTGAAGAAAAAATGTTTCACCAAAGCTAATGCAAAAGTTAATAAAATATCTGAGGCATCCGATTATACCTTATTAATCAACAAGTTATTTCATAGTCTATGATGCATTACAAATTCATCTTGAGATACAATGCCAGTTCAACACAGAAACTTATAACCAAGACATTGCAGCATTCCATCTTGTGAGTTCTCAACTCTATTAGCTAAATGATGGTGGGGTAAAAAGAAGATATCTCCGGTTTGTATATATCTACAGGTGTTTCCTGTGCTGTCATGTTGTCTTAGACTCTTAGTAATGTACTTGAGAGAGAATGACAGATCTAAACCCCAGTTGACAAGCGCATCTCTCTCACCCTGACATATTCTGATATCTCAATAAACACCTGGCTCACATTGTCACAGCAACACATCACACCTGTGTGCCTTCACCATTACCCAGTGCATCGCCAGGAGAGCAGTGCACCTGCCATACTCATCTCTCATCACTCAGGGAACACAAACTCAGAAAACAAGAAACTCATGCACGAAGATGCAAAAAATGGTGCTTCTTTTAACCATAATCTCACATGCAGATCATTTGACATTCACTGAACTGCAAAGTAGCTGCTCAATGTTTTTAATGAAATCAATGCCCCAGTGTATTATTCCATTATTCACTTTAAAACATACACTAACTATAAATTATTCAGTTGTCTTAGACTCTTTGTAATGTATGAGAATAAATGCTTGTAGTGATGAAGTATGTAGTTATAAGAGTGAAATATGTAAGCCTGACCTGTTGACGGCTCCTGAGAGTTATGAGGATGATGGATAAAATGGAAATATTTAAAATGGGTGTTAGAGGTTGACTCTGTATTAGTAATTAAAGACTTCAAGGACATTGGCAAAATAGTTGCATTATTCATTCATCTTCAGCTTTAATCTGGTCAAGGACGCAGTAGATCTGGAGTCTATCCCAGGAATGCCAGTCCATCTCAGGGCATCATGTACACACACATTTGAACACTCACTCAAACCTAGGGGCAATTTTGAGTAGCTGATTTATGTTTCCGCATGATTTTGAGAGGTGGGAGGAAACCCGGAAAACCTAGAGGAAACCCATGTTTACACATGGAGAACATGCACAGAAACTCCATACAGACAGTAAACCGAGCTCAGGATCAATCGAACTAGGACCCTGGAGCTGTAAGGCAGCAACGCTATCTGCTATATCTCCATACCACCTCCATGATTTATAATAATTTATATTTTGCATTTATTTAAATTAATTATCAGCTATAAGACTCAGCTTTCAGAATTTTTTTTAGGATTTATCAGCTAGAAAATGTCTGTGAACAAAGTAAACATATTCTCAAATTCACTGGTTTGATTGATGCTAAAAAAAAAAAAAGGCATAAAAAAGCAGGTCTGAACTTTTCATAAAGAATTTCATTAAAAATATAGAGTTATGACCAGTTTAACCCAGTTCCTAATGTGTGGCAGTCAAATTTGTAGTTTCCACTAATATCAAAATAGTTTGGTGATGCCAGGTTAAATGCGCAATAAATGTTATAACTGTCCTGAAATAGGTCATATTCAACATTATCCTTATCTTTACAAACATTGTGATCTTAAGATCAACAAAAAGATTACAGTTTTTCTGCATTAGTTATACAATCTATATTCATAATACATGTCCAAAACAGCTTATGAATAAGGATGTGATTACTATACTACAGTACACTCATACACTGTATTGTCAGAGAAATGTATATCATATTAGTAAATGGCATTGTAATATAAATCATACTTAATAAGCATTGCAAACTGTGCACCAAAGCAAGTAAGAAGATTTCCCAAGCTAAAAATAAACAAACCACAGTCAAACATTTCAAATACTGCAGCTAATACCACAAGGAAAATGTATTATTACTCATGCCTGTTAGTATAATGTGATATTATGGGGGATCAACACTATGCCAGATTTAGGAATGCAAAACAGGGCCACAATTTTATATCACAATTTTCATAACACAAAGTACATTAAATTGTTTATATTCAATCAGCATATGCTTCTAACTTGGGAGTACCAAAGGGAGTGCGCTACTGATCAATATTATTGCACACTTCCCACTCTATCAATTTAGTGTCTGCTAAGAGTTCATTATGCACTTTAATACACGCTTAAATTAAATGTGTAAAAGTGGAATATATTAACAGTCCCTTTACCCAATGGTATTTATTTATTTCACACTATGCTACACATTTCTCAACATCAACTTCACTGCATATCCATGCATCAGGGAAAATGACTTCTAGTCAAAAAAAAAAAAAAAAGAAAGAAACCCTGCCTGTTGACTTTTTGGCTTTTTTTTCCTTAAGAAATACTGTTATGGAGATAGTTTAACAAAAAATTGCTTAACTTTAATTTCATAGTACAACTGATTGCTCAAATCAAAAATCAACATTAGCACTACTTTGCTCTTAAACAAATATACTAGTTATTAATAATTGAAAACCTGTGTTTTCATTTATAAAGCATAATTCTTGTTGTACTATTAAAAGTCAATTTCCGTGTGATAATAGTTGTTTGGGTAGAAGCTGAGGTTCAGTCTTAATGAGGTAAAACCCAGAAGTCATTTGGTTGCTCTTTGTAATTATGCAAATGAAGGTGCATGGTTGATGAAGCTGAGAGCAGAACTCAGTCTCTGTGACTGCAAGCCAAGCAGGTGTTTCATCCTTTGCTTAAATCATGGCACAGATGATGAGGTACAACACCACAGCAGAGCCTCCTGGAGTTAGCAGAACATCAGAAATACACAAAAAACATGTTTAACAGTGAGGGTTATAGGTAAGGGCATAATGAGTGATTATAACAAGTTATTTGTACAAGGTGAAGTATTTATTCTATATAGGGCTGTTTTAAGCAGATTAGGGATGTTGTTATAGTATGACAGCACATTGTAATAAGGAAATTGTAATAACCTTAACATTTTACACCAGCATAGATCATGATGTCTCAAAAGTTATTTGCAGTTACATTTTGTATAATAATCATAATAATAATAATAATAATAATAATAATAATAATAATAATAATAATAATAATAATAATAATAATAATAATGCATGTTATCACTTTTCTTAAGCAAATAATTTATACTTACTACACTACTTAAATGGCAGTGTTATATGTCCCTTTTATTTTAATCGACCTGTGTTTGTAGATACCAAAAAATAATGCTATGGATAAAGTGTTTTATTTGGCTTTTATCATATCTCTCATAGCTATCTCTATTCCTATGCATACAGACTCAGTGTGGTTTATACACAGCACACTACAATCTGCATATCTATTTAATAGGATATACAGCACATACAATTCCAACAGTGATGTTTGTAATAAGATCAAGATGCTTACAGGCATGAGTCACAATATCAGTATTTTTGCTTCACTACACCAGACTTGTAAATTGGTTTCCCACATGTATTGATTGTGGGTGTGAAGGGAAAAAGCTCTTCAAGTCAAAAACCTTATCGGGTCTTGTCTAATCTGTTTAATACATGTCCACTACTTCTGTCCTTTAAACTGCAAAACACGAGCAGTTCACTACTCCACCCATCATTCCCATCACACCAGGCCCAATATGAAAATCCAGAGTGTCCTAATTATGGTATTCATGAAAAAATGAAATCGAGACCTGTGTAAAGCTGTAGCTTCAGGCAAAACCAACATCGCTACATCATATTGCATGAACTCCAGCTGTCTCAGGGACACAACAAGCATAATGAAACTTTTCAGGAGTGTGTGTGTGTGTGTGTGTGTGTGTGTGTGTGTGTGTGTGTGTGTGTGTGTGTGTGTGTGCATCAACTGCACAAATGTTTATGGGTGTACAGGTATGTGAATGTGTGTGTGTGTGTGTATGTGTGTGTGTGTATCTTACATGTGTGAATGTGTGTGTGTGGCTTTTTAACCAGCTCCAGTAAGGGAATGAAGTGCATCGATTGTTTGTGATTATTAACTAGACTGGGATAAGGCCTCTCCTTATTATGCAGATTACTGGGGCTGGGTGCTGCAGCATATTGTGCAGATGCAGCGTGGCAGCTGCTGCTGCAGATGGCTGCTGTACGGCTCCATCATTGCAGAGCTATTGTCTCCACTCCGATTGTTCAGGGGACTGGCAAGGAGGGCTACAGAACAACCCGACTGCAGTGAATTAAGAAGAAGAAACGGAGAAGCAGACAGCAAATTTATACACACGAGGCTATAGAAACAGTGACAAACACAACACGCAAGCAGCCGTCAAAGTACACACATGTCCCACCATCATACACACGGTGTCGCCACTCAACAGAGACGCTGTGCAATGCAACAATGTGGATCAAACATATGTTGTCGTATTGTTTTTTTTCAGTGCTGTTAAGCCAGTGGAGAAAAAGTCTTATTGTTAAATGAGGAAAGAGCTTTGAGACAGGACTTTTAGATAACAGAAATATTTAACCTTTTTCAAACCTTAATGAAAACAAACAGCTCACAAATCAGCCCTCTGTTTCTAAGGAGCATTGATTTAGCCAAGGTTTGGGGAAAATTAGGCTAATCTGGATTTTGATGTCTGTCAGCAGACAAACTGCTTATATACAGTAGTTTCTCCATTCCCCTGGGAACGCCTTCAGCTGCGAGTCCCACTTTACTGTTTATTATACCTTCAAATATGATAGCAGCCAGATCTTACTATAAGAATTTGCTGGTCACTGAAGTATATAAGATGAAATTTATCTTATAACAAATTATGAATGATTGTAGTATTTATACAATAGTATTTAAAAAAAAAAAATCATCTAGCAGTCTAAATGATTCTTTAGATATTTGTTAAATAAATAAATAATCCCAGAAGAACTGCTTTTCTCTAAGAGTGTACCATAATACCTGGTGATATATCTTAAATATGTGCTTATGTGAGTTTGAACAACAGAACAATATGTAATGAAATTTCATAATTTTGATTAACAAGCTTCCATAATTGGCCTCACAATTTCACCTGAAAGGCTTTGCACTGCTATTCAGGACCTGATGCCTTTTCTGCCATTTGAATATATTTTCACAAGATAGACATAATAATGAATAATAATAATATAATGAATGATCAGCTAAAAAGCTGGCCCTTTCAACTACTTAGCAAATGAATTAAGCAAAATAAAGTGTTAGCTACTTCACTCTAGTGGATGAAATTCCAAATTCATGCAAACAAGTTTAAGTATTCACTGGAGGTGTATTGAGGTCATATTTTTCCTCTAAAAGGAAAAAAGGTTTTTACCAGTTTGTGAAGATGCTTATCCTGCATAGACTGTTTACATTCAGACATTAATGAACTCAACAGACCTGTAACATTTGGGCTAGTGAGCTTGGTATGCACTGAGTGAACCATTTATTTGCTTACATCTTGAATGGGTTTAGGTGTGATACTGTTTGATGACTAGCACTCTAAAGTTTTTGTAAGGAAATATAGCTTTACTTCAACAGTGTGAAATTAAGACACCAGTTTTGAGTTTGAGTGTGTAGACTCATGGTTCTCAAAATGGGTACAGGTACTCATAAAAACCGTAAACCATAGGCAGGAAGTCTGTGAATTAAAAAAACAGTTGACAATGGTGGAAATCACAACCTACCATTAGAAAAGTTATCATATGTACTAGTGAGTTTCGTAGATATTAGCCTGTTTGTGTGGTTGAATGGATTGAACATCAGGTTGAAGGGTAAAAGTTGGGACAAAAAAAAAAGTCCAAAAAAAGACAAAAATTGTGTAATATTTTGAAATATTTTGAAGGACACAGTTGTTGTTTTAAAGCCTTTGTGAAAGCAAACATTTCTGCAGTAGTTCGCCATCATCACTAATGAATAAAAAACCTGTCAGAAAAATAAATGTATATATTTCGGTAAGAAATAATATTAGATAGATAGATTTCAGCATTAACAATTAAATAATTATAAAATTAGACTTTGGCCTGCAATATTGTTCACAACACTAGGCTAACCAGGCCACAGCGTACTCTATTCTCCGCCATTCCTGTCAATCACTTCGGCACCATTTGATGCACAGCAAAGGTAGAATCCTTCATAAGCCCCCTTCGTGTCACAGGGTTTCATGCTGCATAAAACACGCTGGTGGATATGCAGATATGCACTGTCAGATTTGCCCTCGAGGGGAAGTGCTGCATGTCCATTTGGTGGAGCAGCTCTCCCCTGCTGAGTCGAGCTCAGTTCAGGACACTCCAACCACAAAGCACAGAGACCTCGTTGCCCTGCTCAGACACGACACACCACCTCCGCATACTACATGCAGAGAGTGTTCACGAGAAGGTCACACACACGCACACACGTAAGTCTCCATGCCAGCTGAACACACTGTTACAGGCAGAAGATGATAGTGATCTGATAATACAGGCTGAGATCTTAGACATGCAGCATGACCTCGTGCTCTGCTACAGCAAAAGGACATTCGGCCTGCTTTAGATATGTTCTTCTCAGAGAGTAATTACACAGGCTAAATGGCAAGCCATGTTCACAGAGAAGACAAAGAAGGGGGAAGGGAACAAGAAGAATGAACGCTTAATATTAGATGCATATTACTTGAAATAGCTGCACTAGACAGGTATTGCTATGGACAGCCCAGCTAGTATAAGACACCCTATTTTCAGCTGTGGATGATAATTTCAGGACAATTTCTTAGCACCATATTTCATTAAAACAAAAAATAAATCAGGCTTATTTATTAGCACTAAAATACTTCACATAAAACTATGCTGTTTTGTTTTGTACCATTTTATTTTATTTCATTGTTATAAACCAATGAAAAAAAAAGTCTGTTATTCTGGAGATTTAATTTTCAAGTCATCCAAAATATTTCCAAACTGGTTCACATTCATAACAAAGTGTTTTATTTCTTTCCTTAGTATGTAAGTTCATATAGAAAGCTTGTTGGGTTGGATAGCTGGGTGTTTTTCATACCAGTTTAAATTCCATAGCATAATAAATAAAAATAGAAAAGCTATTTAAAAGTATTGCAAAATTTCCGTAAGTAAACATTCTCTCTCCCAAATTATAAACACGGGGCAGTGTTTGCTTGCAGTATATATCTCATATTTTCTTGCACTAGACAAATGAATGGGAAGTACGACTGCAGCCTGAGCAGCCTCTTCATATGGAACACTGGGCTGTGAAATAGAGAATTTTATTGGTTTAGAGAGAACACAATAAAGTGGTGTGTGCACTACATTTGGAGGAGGGAAAACTTTACGGCATGAAGATCTCTTTTTCTTTTGAATGTCTATGCATTTCTTCACACTGAAAATATATTCGTCAGGAATTGCATTATCTTTATTTCGCTGATGACTTTTTAAACACCATGGTGAGATAAAATACAGTGATTTCAGTTTGACCTCCATTCAAAAAGAAGACACTGTGTGCAGTATATCAGGATCATATATATTCGTTTGGCCCACCACCCTTTTCCACTGACTGCAGCTGTGTGTGGTAGTAGGAGAGCAGGTTTCCTACAGCTGGGCCAAGCTTTTGGCCCTCAAAAGCCAGTCCATTGGGACCCACTACTCCTCCTAGACTCTGACATGTACACCGCTTGTCATATGGTCCAATTTGGTCAATACGGTCACACTGCTGCCACACTACAATAGATTAACCAGACACTCTTAAAAAAGCACATTATTTAAGTTAGTGACTACAGTGTTAAATTGAGAGCGCTGGCCTAAGCCTGGAATATATTGGACAGTATTGGGGGACAATTTACATTCTGTGTTTGGTCCTCTGTGGCCTGCTGAAGTAGTAGTTAAATATCCCATCCCAGTGCTATTGAATAAATTAACTTTTGTATATTTGACCATGGTATCTGTCCATTATTGATGCAGAAGTTATTGAATAATATGATAAAATCCACCTCTTATGTTTAATTACACAAAGCAAAGCAAAACTGTTTGTTCAGCAAAGAGGTGGACTGAACCAATAGGAGAAAACGATGTCAATTAATATGTCATTTACACTTCTATTCATCCTCCAAGAGCATGTTTAAATTTGATTAAAGCCCGTCTGTTTAAATGTTAGTCTTAATAAAAGGCGGCGTAATGGTAGAAGAGGATTAGTGCCTGTGACACAAAGCTGGTCCCTGAAGTGCTCTTTAACTCAGCTGTTGTTACGGTTACGGCCGGGGTCTGCATGAGGCCACTCTTGATTGGAAGGCCCAGAGGGGCGGCACCAACCAGTCACCAGGGCATTGTTAGTGCCGTCAAAATGGCCGACAAAGAATGGCTGATTATGCGACTACATCCAACACCACTAACAGGGAGCGTATTTGAATTTCTAACACAGCAGATGTTTGCTAGGCACCTCCATGCAGTGTGCATACACTGTTATGCTAATTTGCCACTGTTTCCCTTCAACTTAGCTCGGAGTCATTAGAGCACACACTTAGCTTGGATCCTTCTGTCAAACTAATAATTGGCCATTATTGATATTAATTAACATTTTTTGCACCCCATCTCCATTCCTTGACCCAGTATCTGTTAGAAAATATAGTTAGTGTGGGCCATTAGAAGCTGTAAAATCCACGGGACCTCACGCTAGTCACAAGCCATTTATCAGAAAAGAACACAGCCCAATTAGCACAGAGGGGAGACAGTAGTCTTGATTCGCCGCTGACTACTTCTTGATCACCATTATAAATTGCTAATAGGGCAGCGAGTGCTATGCACTAGTCTGTAGGGGGCTGATGCAGGCGGCTGAGTGTGACAGGTGAGGGAGGTGGTGACGGCCGCCAGGATGAGACTGGCCCATCAGCCGGTATTTATCACTGAAGCCTGTGATGTCACAGCTGATCCCTCTCTCCTGCAAGTCAATCAAACTAATTAGGCCCTGAGCATTGTGGAAAAAAAGGCCACAGAGGGTTATTCTGCTTTCTGACAAAACAATACTTTGAAAAATCCTAAATTGCAACAGCACTTGATATTGAATAGTCTAACCCATTATTTTGCAATAAGGGCCACCGCTTAAGGTTTTTATAGCCACAGATCAAGAGATCATAATAGGAGCATATTGACAGATATTTTTCTTGCAAAGTTCCAAGGGACCCACTACAGCAGGAAAATATATCAAAAGCCTATCATGAGTGCTTGGATCTTCTGTGTAAAATCAATAGTGAGCCACAGAAGGCTGGAGTTTTAACCGTTCCCCGCCGTCATTTAAGAAGACGGTGCCGTATAGTGCATGGCCCCAGGAGAGTCAGTAGCTTAGCAACCATGCAGTTTCTGCGATTAACTATACAGTACCATGATGCTATTGTTGTCACCTAAGTCTTTGTTGCAAATATTGATGTGAAACTCAAGAGTAGCTTAATTCATGTCCTGGAATTAGCCAGCAACATTAAGATTATATGCCTCTTCACAAAGGTTTGTTCAAAATATCCAATGGCTTTCTCAGTAAATAACACATGGATCACTGAAGATCCAGAAGGCCATAACAGCACAATTTCACTTTAGTGATTTTATTCACCTGCCTTGTTCCCTTCCACCGATGAAAAATATGATGCAGAAGCCAGAAGCCTTATAGGTCTATATCTCACTGTCCTTGAGTCACATATATGGTTTCTAAACTAACCCATCACTGATGAGGAGTGATGCTGTCGATAAGAGCCATTCGAAGTGAAGATGTTTAAGGATCACAGTCCAAACAATAGATTCAGCAACAGACTGCACTTATTGTCAATATGTTGTCTTTTATATCATTATGGCGGTCAGCTGTGTATGTATTGAAAAAATTAAATCCTGCAGGTTTTCATAATAAATTTGCATACAAATTTGTCACAATAAATATTTGAAAAAATATACTGAGCTCTCTAGCTAATCTGACCCTCTTTGACCCAGACTTGGGTAATTCCATGAGTAAACAATTTGAACACACTGATCAAAGAGCAAAGGATAAAAGAGAGCCAAAATCACAGAGAATTTTGTTTACATTATAAACAAGTTATGTCTCAGGATGCAAGTCCTTTCAGGTGTACAGTATATTTCTGTATGCATTCTGTTTAATCCAGGTTTATTTATCAAAATATATATATAAGAATATGTTTTTCTTTCAGAATCTTGAAATAACCACTTGAATAGTGCTTGAAGTGAAGTGGAATCATAAAAATATCGTCTTGTCTCAGTAAAACACTTTCGAGTGTCCGAATTGAGTACTGCTTAGCTGCATTTCCCTGTAAGTGGAACAACAGAACTTTGATAGATCTTGGATCAAACCACGTTACTTATCTGAGGTCTACCCTCTGCAAGCATAACACAGCAATTCCTTATTCGACTGTGTTGCGCTTGTAACAGTGGTTTTCTTTCTCTAAGATGCTTTCCCCCAGAGAATTGCTCTCAGAGCCCAATTACAAGTTTCATCATCAATCATCAGTGTTATTTATTCAGTAAAACGAATTTCTAATTAATAACTGATGAGCATTATGGCCTTGTAGACTGGAAAGCTATTAATTATACCCAGCCATGGAGAATTTGCCAGCAATAGAAAGGACTACCTGGCGAATATTCTCCACCATTAGTATGTGGTGAATGTTCACATCCTCCACAACTAGAGCACTTAGCTTGTGCTCACTGAAAGAGTCTTGTGCTAATGACTGGCATCTGCTGTCATTGTAGCAACTATGCAACCAGTCACATATATTTCATGTTAAATGGAAAGGCCCAAAAGAGATGTTTATTTTGCAGTAAAAATGGCCATTTTAGACTCCTATTGTATCTTTTGAACTCATTTTTACAGAGTGAAAGAGCTGCAGTCTACCACACTAGGAGTCAAGGACGGGACAAATAGTGCTGGGGTGTTTTACTGGATGTGGACTACCTGAGCTCTGGCCTTGTGGATAACAGATCGTATAAGAGGTGAAATGAGCACAACATTGTGCAGCTGTATTATGGTTTCACACCATCAGCTCCCTTTCCACCCAGAGCAGCAGCCCATGCCCAGCGCAACAATAATGATGACTTAGAGACTGCTTTCAGACACAAGAACACTTTTTGTCTGTTTGTCATCTAAAAAAAAATAGAAGAACAATTCAAAACAAAAATGTACTATACTATAGCAAAAGTCTTATACATTTTCCTTATTTGATAATAATAATAATAATAATAATAATAATAATAATAATAAAACATTTTATTTATGGGAGCCTTTCAAGATACTCAAGGACACCCATGCCTACAAACTATAGAATACATGCTTATGTAACTCTGATGATTACAACACTGGGTGCATGCCTAGAGTTTGCAGAATGCTTATATACTCCGAAAATTAAGGCGAATATGTAGATGGGAGCTTTAATTGAGGAGAGAGATCAATACAGAGATTTTCAAGACAGGTAATCGCTCTTTCAAGCAACAGCTACAGGCCTCTTTCCACTCTTAACGGTCAATTCTATTGTTTCTTCATCTGGTTTGAACCTCATGCCAGGATTATGCTCAAATTAATAAAGATAATTGTGTCATTTATTAACTGGCACAACTTCAAAATGGTGTAATGAGAGCGACAGGGAGGAAGACAAACATATGATAAAGATGCATCAAAAATATAATCTTTATATTTAGGCAATGAAAACCAGTCAAGCAATTCTTTCATTTAACCATTGTTACAATTCAGCACAATTTATGCACAATTGCGGCAACTTTTTTTTTTCTTTTTATATGTTTATCTCATCTCCTGCACGAAACAGAGATGGATGGAGTTATGCATGGTTGTATTAGGTACCCAGAGTCAATGTAATAAATGTGTATGACCATAATGCTGAATCGCAGCTCCGTGCTGTAATCACATCTCTCTGGTTGGAATCGGGGGCTATTGCCAGGCTTGGTATTCACTACCATCAATGTTTGTCTGCATGGGTGTGTGTATGTGTGACTGAAGAGTAGACCCTTACTCACACTACTGTTTGTGCCATACTCTCGACTGAGGGCAACAGCCTGGACTATTTTTGTTGTTGATATATGAACCAATAGATGGGAAGAATACAGAGCAGTACACTTGTTATTCTCTTCATAGCCCTGTCTAGATAAACAATAGGAAGACTTTTTTTATATTGCGTGGCACGAACTAAAAGGAACTAAAAAGTTATAAATGCATTTAAATGTAAACCTTTTCCAACAATCACCACAAACTTAAAATATTACAAATATGCAATGTATTTAATAAGTAGTGCAGTGATTACATAAAAACTAACTCCAAAATCTGCTTTCATATTACTAAGTATACATTATATGTACATTTCACCATTTCACCAAATATTATTCAATGAACTAATGCTATGAGATGAACGGCCAGAGCACTAATAGCCTGTGTGTGTCCCTGTGGCTTTAAGAGGACATAAGGACAACAATAAAAGAGGGAAAACTCGCATGTCACGGATAGTTTAAAGGTTTTTTTAATCTTCACACCCAGTTTTACTGTCTTTGTGAGGACCTGCCACTGACAACTGTTATTCTAACAGATAAATGCCTACACCTGAAATTAACCTCACTTACTAAAAGAAAAATATTTAGGCACTTTTAGTTTTTCAAATAAAATCTGAAAATATTTTGTGAGGACTGGGTGATAATAAGGACATTTGACAGTATCCTATCATTATGAAGACTTTTTGTAATTTTTAGTCATTTCAAGAGATAAAAACACTGAAACACACACACACAGTGTGTGTCATCTGATTATTTGATACTTTCTTTTTTCTAAGCAGTGTCATGATTGATTTGTAGATATACTTGCTTTTTGCAAACTTTTTTTCTGTCCATTTAAGAGAAATAATATATGGAAGCAATCAAGCTACAGACATTTTGTAAAATCTATTTGAAATCATTTCAGCTGAGGCCCTGGCAGTTTGTCTTCAGAGGGAGCGGAGCAAAGCATAATTGTCTGCAGTCTAGTAAAACACAGAATAACTGCCACCACACTTGAGTGAGCTTATATCCAGCGACTCCCAGGGCCTCAGGAAGATAGAGCAGTTAATGTTCCCTTTTATTTTAGAGGATGTGTCACTTGTGTCTCAGGTTTATACCATGATGCAGCAATTTCAGCCAAACAGATGGATAATGGTGTCAACTAGGGGAGGAAGAAAAAGCTGTGTTTTTATTGAGTTGAAACACAGATTGCTTGTGTTTTACCAGTCTTGACTGCTCTCCTTCTCTTAATCTCCCTAATCTCAGCAGCATTACATTTGATGATTTTTGTTTGAAGGAACAGTACAGCTCTGTAATAGCCAGAGCTGGGGACACAAATCCAGAGGCCCTGTTTTCTGCCATGCCTCCATAAGCACCGCTGATTTATTGCGCTCTTTATGACAGAAAGGAAAATGATGTGCTGCAGGTATATATCAGGGCAGGGGGAGGAAATTGAACTTAGATATCATCTTGTCAGATGCTTAATGCTCTTCCTCCTGTCACATTCGATAGGGCCAATTTGGAGAATCCTGCGGAGGTAAAAAGAAGACAATTAACAATGACAGAGTGGTAATAGATGAAGCCATAAAATGGGGCCGAAGCATTCAGGATGCTTCATATGATTTCTACAAGATATACTAAGCGTGCATGCAGGCTCATGCCAACACCACTATCAGTCGCATGTTACAGCATGAGGCCAATGTGTACATTTATGGGCAGTGCCTTGATTTAGGTAGACATAGAATATGTAACCCAAAATGGGTTAAAATATACAATAAGCTATTTCTGGTGGCATCAAATGTTCATTGCTGCATTATAGCAGAGCTTGTTAATTGTCACAATTATTGAACATATATGGGAATCAGATTTGTTAAGTAAATCTGTTCTGTTACACTGATTTGTAATTCGGTATCTTCTCATACAATATTACAATCAATAGGCAATCAAAAATTAGAATTACAGTATGGATGTAGGATAAAATTATATATTATGTGTAGAAGGTTAGCTGGTGCATGTTAGTTCTCAACAGTAGCATATTACAAAACTGCAATTTGTTAAATAAAAATAGAAGGCAAACATGGGAGACAAATATGCTCTATATAATACGTTTTAAGGATTGGGTAAGTAATGTTTCATACAAAAAGACGTTTGTGTGCATCCAAAATAAGAAGGATGGGGTTCAAGCCCCAGTACCGCCGAGCTGCCATGGTTGGGCCTTAACTCTCCATGTTCTGGAGATGCTGTATCATGGCTGACCCTGCGCTCTGACCCCGCGCTCTGACCCCAACTTCCTAACAAGCTGGGATATGCGAAGAAAAGAATTTCACTTTGCTGTAACGTATATGTGACCAGTAAAGGCTTCTTCTTCTTCTAGTGGTTCAAGGGATGCATTCTTTCATTAAAGCTCTCATGAAGACTTTCTAAGCATATTCCATTTTCTCCCGTCTAGCAAACAACCTATAACGATATTCTCATTCTAATCAGGTTTGTCTGTTGTTATGAGTTGGGGAACCATTTCTAATGTGGAAGTAAGAATAATGAGGGTCAAAGTCCATGCTCTGACTGAAGACAGACACTTTGGCTAAAAAGAACAGCAATAAAGATAAACCCAGCACGTAAATGCAGGAATATTGATATGGAAGGTACACTACCCAGTTCCCTTAACATAGAGAAATGAACTTTATTGTATATCTTTTTTCATCCATGAAGATCCATGATCCTTCAATATCAAAACAGTTTGCTGGAAAATGAGTATACTATTCAATATCTCCAAAGCGAGGAAGGATAATAGGACTCACAGTTCCTGCCAAGATTGGTGCCCTTTTGGAGGTGAATTTAGCAAGTGTTTATAAACATTGTGGGTGATAAGGTGCTGACATTTCTAAACATTATGATGCCTCTAAATATATTTGAAGAGCAAATTTCAATTTGAGCTAAAGCATCATGTTGAAAGGGTTTTCTGCTCCAGAGAAGCTTATTGTTCCTGTTTAACGATTTATGACAGGCCCCAGTGAGCCGGGAGAGATGGGAATCAGCTTGCCTAAATGCGGTTTGTGGTTTAAACGGTAAATCCATTCAAATCAACATATTTTTGGCACCTCATGACCTTTTCGCAAAATGAATTCATGGCACTCAACTTTGTCTTGTGGCATTTAAAGACCACAGAGCCAAGAACTAATCGCTAGATATCAACTGCTCGAAGAGTGTCTCCTCATTTAGGCCATAGCAGCAGCATATGCCTGTATAACTCTAATTTGATTTTAATGCCTCCCAGGGCCACTATTGCACTGTGATGGCTTTGATAATGATGCAGTTGTCATCATCCAATGGTGAACTCTAATATTCAGGGAATGTTAATTGCTTTTGTGACACTCATCTCATTATTTTATATTATTCTCTTATATCCTCCTCAAGGAAACAGCACATGCTCTGCTGATAGGCAATGCTAAAATGATAAACCCACAGATGTACATGTAGCAGTCTGGAACTGAGAAGATCAACACTAAGTGAGTCTGCAGTCTTCTGCATAGACTTGCTTTAGACTTCAGTACATAAATAAAGATAACGACAAGGTCTTCATTTTTTTTTTTAACACAGGGTAAAGTTTGGAATGTTCTCTTTCAAAAGCAGCAAATGGAAAAGTGACATGGAGGCTGCTCTTGTCTGTTTTACTTATTTTCTGCCTCGGTGTTTCATATTCTGTCTGAACCAGTGGTGTTATTTTCCTCAAGGGTTCACAAGGCCAAGCTCTTTCATTTTGACAGAAAATTGTTTCCCAGGATTTCAATCTTTGGCTGCTAGATATGACAAAACACAATATCAAGAACACTTATGTTTCTTATTTGCCATTCTTTCAAGGCATAAATAAAAGATCAGTATAAATTTGTGTCAAATGGAACAGACTGTACATGAGAAATAAACATTTCAGAGAGCTGGGGATCCTAGACAAGCCATGCTATAGTCTTCCATTCGTGACTGAATTACTTCAGCTTCGCTGACCACTGCATCGTTCGTCATCCTTGAAAATCAATTAGTGGCTATGTGATAGCACATCACTGATGGGACAAACCTCTGCTGAATGGACAAACAGGGCCTTGGAAAGCCAGAAGTGATGTATTCACTCAGGTGTTTGTTTGTTTTTTCTCTTACACTCCACATATATCTCTGTAGCGATGCCTGATAACATTTATGTTAGCTGCCAGTAGGCTGTATGAAGCGAAACATCCTCTGATAGGAAATAAAAGACAGAGTGACCTCAGAATGTGTAAAAATAACAGCTCTAGCCAGATGAACATATGCTTTCTGTTCCACAAATGCACAAAAGTTACACTTATTGTTTAAAGAGTGTACGAAGCATATAAAATGAGGATAGAAAAGCAAAAAATAATAATAATAATAATAATAATTATTATTATTATTTCCCCTTATTTGATACCTCCACGTGTGTTTTGAAAGAGAATTCTTCTTAACTATAAAAAAAAAGCCAAAACAACAACAAAGTATATCAAAAAGGAAAAGTGGACAAGACAAATGAAGTAGCAGTACTACATGGAATCCATATACAGGTCTCAAAAGAAAAACACATTACACTAGATGTGATAAATGTGTGTAATTATGCCATCTACACCTGAAATCTATGAAAAAAAAACTAATCTATTGCAAATATGAAAACCCATGTTGGAGTGAGAAACATGTATTCCTTAAATTGAATGGTAATTCAAAACACACAATGATTTTACTGACAATGCACTGAAAATTGTAAAAAAAAAAATCAGTCATTGGTGTAGAATGATGGAATATGTAGTGAAGCATTTCATTTTGACAAGAATCCAAAATGCCCTAAACAGTGATGATTCACAAACATTTGATCTACATTATATTTGCTGATAAAAATGTTCAAACGTCCTATTGACAGGCTGTTTTTTTCCAACCCAGTGCCTGTGCCACTGTCAGGGGTCAAGCTGAGATGGAGTGTGCTGGAATCAGGTGCTACTGTCCTGCTGACAGTGATGCATTGCCACACTCAGGGGGTCATGTCTCTGTAAACATGCATTATCAAAACCCAAAGACAAATGTGGGAGGATGACCCGAGAGCCAATGTGTGAGAGTGAGAAACAGAAGAGTGTGTGTTTGTCAGCGGGGGCAATATGGGTAGAGATAGTTCTCTTGTTGCAAATGAAGAGGGTCAAGCAATCAAGCTGGGTTGGGCTTGGGTGTCAGTCCCATTATCTAACACTGTCTGAAATGATCAATGAGATAAAATAAAATGATCACAAGCCAAAATAGACCAGTTAATGAAAATGGGCTGTGTTTTAACAGATTCCTTTCAATGTCCCTCCATATCAGGATAGCTAGAACACAGACAGGAAGGGGAGTAAGCAATAAAGCAGCCCACTAACAGCCCTAACAACCAATTTCTTTAGAGGACACATGCTTTTTCCTCTCTAGAAATGCCGTTTCAGTTAACTATTCAGCTGGGCAGAGTGACTGACCCCTAATCTCTCAAAACAAACCACACATCTTTTAGTAAGCTTAGCATTTTCCCCCTGTGTAAATGTAATAAGGGAAGTAAAGTACAAAATAGTGGTATACACAAAGGGCATACAAAATTAACAGAATTCATTTGAGTAGTGTTATAGTATTGCTTTAGTTGGATGTAGTTATAAAGAAACAAGTGAAAATGAGAGTATATTTAAAAAATAATTTTATTTGAGGAAAAAGCAGGGCATAAAAACCCCATATGTAGTAATTAAATAGTTCCTATTTATTCTTTACAGAAATCTTAAATAGAAAGGCACATACATATATAATACTGCTCTATGTTCAGATTCTATAATTAAATAAACAGCTGTGGATTTTTTTTTTAATGATGAGCTTAATCTGTGTAAACATGAAACCCATCTCACTGCAGGCACGTAGAAAACTATAAACCTACTGAATACCTTCAAAAAAGGCACTGTAATAAAAGGTGTAAACATCAAACATTTCTCAGAAAAGAACAGACATTTTGCATTATTGTACATGCTGGAAAAACAAATTAAATACATTCTGTCAAACAGTACACATGAATTTTCCTTCTGAAAAAAGACTCTTATTGAGGAGTTATTCTCATTAGAGAGATGAACTGCTCTGTGAATTCATGACAGATGGAAGTGCATTCTAAACTAAAGACATGTAAACTTTCAAAATGTTGCAAATTCATTTTACTTCAACATAAAACAAAAAATATATTATTAATATAGATTATTACAGTTTAAAAAAAAAAGAAGAAGAAATGAATAAGAAAAGTATACTTAAACTAGTCTAAACCAAAGTTATAAACATTCTAAGTACTCCCAAATATATTAAACATGCGTTACATAATGCACACCTTTCCAGAGAGGCTGGCTAAGTTTGTAGATATTCTTTATTCCACATCCATAGCAGAGACATCTTGTTCATTGTCTGATTTTTCAGCGAGGTCTGGGAGAGTGGTGGCTGGTTCTTGAGGTCCTGGTTGCTCGGTTTGGTTTTCCACCTGATGCTCACTCGATTTCTCCTCCTCTACAGGGCCAAAGGACTCAGATTTATCCTCTGCTCAACAAACAAGACAAGTGATGCAGATTAGGATTATGTAATTAAAGAACATATAGTGTAACCTCATGATGCTAAGCATTCCCTGCTGATTTAATTATATTAACCCAATATGAATCTTGTATACATTTATAATTGTTGCATTAACAGTCCCCATATTTCTTCAGAAATACAGTAAGTCAATGTCCTGTTACAATCAGCTTAAAACGACACTTCCTGTGTATTAGCATACATAAAAGGAAGACCCACCATGTACCCACTACAGGACAATCGATACAAAGTGAGTAAAGAAAGTGGCAGGAAAAGTGGCAAGAAAGGGGCAGGAAGCCACACCAACAAACTATGCAGCACTGTAGGAGAGCATCACGAAAAGATACAAATCCTTTAAATCATGCAGTAGATCTGCTCTCAGATTCAATAGTAGTTCAAGGTAAAACGCCTTTAGACAATGACAGTGGATTTAATCAATACATGACACAATTTTCAGACTATAGATGAAAAAATTAAAAAAATTAAAAGGATGGGCACAAGCTTAACACTCATAATAAGACTAATACTAGTACTAATAAGACTCATTCCTTACTAGAAGAACCAAAAAATTGTATATCCAGACAAGACTATTCAATCAAGGGTGTCTGCGGGCTCAAATGCAGAAGACGGCAAATAGCACTTTCTTCAGAGTGCATTAAAACTGCCCTGTGATACAGAGTTGTTAGCCATCACGGTCCGTGGTTGGCAGCTGTCATATGATATGGGAGAGCCAGCTGGTAGGTGAGAACTAGAAAAGTGACCCAACTGGGGAGAAATGGGGGGGGGTCTAAAAAATTTTATTCCATTTCAAAAGTCCTGAAAACACTGGCTCTTATTTATCAAACTGGATACAAAACAGATTCATGCACAAATCGTTTGTAGGAGCATTTACGCAAAATATGTGCTATTCATGAAAATCCCATAAATTCTGCAAAACCTTCATATCCTACTACTGCTCCCAAGTGTGTAAATGTACGCATGAGAAGACCAACTAATGCAAAACTCAATCGGTTTCTAATCTTGTAATTTGCAATCAGTTTCTTCATTTTACACTGTCAAGTTCAAATCTTATTTATTTCAAATACACAAATATGTTTTAGACCAGTCGTTTGCATTATTATAAGCAGCCATTCATTATTAATTTTTTCTGTGTTTTCTCGTGATCTCGACTTAATTTTTCTGTGCACTGGACATCCATCGTCCCGAAGTCAATGTGGGTTTTTGAATGGGTTTTTGGTTAAATTCCTGAAATAAGGTCTGTGTTTAACACAAGCTCAAGATAAGTTCAGGTTTTATATTACAACATAAAATACATCAGTAATACCCTACTCAGGATTTAAAAAAAAAAAAAAAAACAACCCACAACAACACCAGGGACATTAAAATTCATCACGCCGAACAAGAAAACTCATCTACTACAGCCTCGTTGTGTTTATACTCACACACTTGCAAACTATTCCAACTCAAACTTTCCAACCAGTAGATTTATCAATTTATAGTATTTTACAATTGTATTCCAATTGTTTTTTTTTTTTTTAAATAAAGATTGAGAGAGTTGTCAGAAGCATAGTGGTGGTGACATTGAAGTCATGCGACAGTGGTGTAGTTCGTTTATAGCCTAACATTAGCTTTTTACTTCTGCCGACTGTATTTAGGCTTCAAAATTCACAAAACTTTCACTGTTCATTTCTGAAGATTATCTTAATGACGAAACATGTAAGAATCAAAGTTTTCTTGGTCACAGAGTTTATTGTCCTCAATAATCCATAAAAGAGTGGAAAAATCCAATTGGCTTTTTGTCAATAGGAGGGACACAGGTTGATGCTAACTTCTGGGGTGGCCTACAAAAATACAATCATCCCTGCATGACTGATGACTTCCATATTAGCATCAGACACTTGAGAAGGGGACACCCCTCTCTCTTAATGTGGAGATAAAGTCCATCTCTACATTTATGATGGCAAAGATGCAAACATGCATGTAACACCAGTGCCATTCAAAAAGCACGAGATTTTCTCGTGATAAAATTACATCGTGAGAAAACCGCTTTTGGTTATGTCAAGATCACGAGAAAATTAAGTCAAGATCACGAGAAAATTAAGTCAAGATCACGAGAAAATTAAGTCAAGATCATGAGAAAACAACTTCGTTATGCTGAGATCATAAGAAAACAACAAAGAATTTTTTTGTCATAACATACTCAAATGACAGAAGTGATATTACTGGAAGAGTTGGCACATGATACCCTTATGGAGGCAAAAGATATTTAGACAGCAGTAGGATTTAAGTTGGTTAAGTTTTCCAAGGCATCTGGCCAATTTCAAAAAGCTTTGTCATGCTTTGGGCCTCCCCCCAGGTAGCAGCAAAACTCTTTAATATCAGTATGTACATTTTTTTGACTGTGTTTTTGTGTCAAGCCATTTTTGCTTGATCTTATATTGTGCTGGACGGACAACACTCCATAATACCTCAACATATTTTGGTCATTTCAGGTGCTGGGACTCCGTTAGTTACCCCGCCAAATAATGTGTTTTTATTCTCAGACAGTCGTACTTCGAAGAGAAATTCTTTTTTGTGGCCGTTTTGTGGCCATTTTACATTTTCTACTCTCTGAACTTGGCCTTTTTATGGAGTTTTGTGGATGTCTGCAAACGAAAATCAGCTGTGCACACACCAAGTAATTTATGGGTGATTGCCATTTATCAACATATACATGTTTACAAAACTTCTGTAAGTGTGGCATACATTAGATTGGTTGGGCTTACGCAAACATTTACATTGCATTACATTTAAGGCATTTACAGACACCCTTATCCAGAGCAACTTACATTTGTCTCATTATTGATTTATTTTTATTCAACTGAGTGATTGAGGGTTAAGGGTCAAGGGCCCAGCAGTGGAAGCTTGGCAGTGACAAGGTTACCAGGCAGGTAGTCTTTCACATGAAGGGTCATGCGGACTGACACTACAGACAACCAGCCATAAACCTTTTTCCTGTATTCAGTCAACATGCATGAAAGGAAATTCCATTAAACTGCCACTTAGCTGTTTCAAATAAAACAAAAAAAAAAAATATATATATATATATATATATATATATATATATATATATATATATATATATATATATATATATATATATATATCTCATCTCTTAAGGACATGATGCTATACACTGTTTCAATCCAGTGCCTTCAAAAAGGTAACAGTCACTGAGTTTAAAAGTTTGTTTTCCTGCTGGAACCTGATACACAGACATGTGTATATATGGAAGAACAGAGAGCCAATTAGGATGCAACCTTTAAGATCCTAAAGCTTGAAATTAGAAAGGTGTAGTAAAAATAGCAGATGTGGGCAGAGCGTCTGAGGCAGTGACTACATAGTAGGTACCTGGGGAAGAAGTGGGTGCACCTTGGTCTGTCTCCAAGGCAACAGCAGATGGTGCTAGGCTTGTCTTGCCTTCACTAAATTCAGGAAGATGTGGAGCCTGGGGGCGTGTCTTCCGGGCAGGATTCAGGTAGTAGCAATAAGCACATCTGAATGCTGAAACAGCAGTCATAACACATTCTGCTGATCCAAATTATCCATGGTCACACTGATATATTATGAAAATAAAGCATAAGCTTATGCACACATATGGCAAAAGGAACATAAACAGCCTACGCCTGTTTGCATATTTAATCTGTTACTACTGCTGCATTCAAAATGCTAAATTCAAAATGCTTTAGAAGGCCCAGCATTTATGAGGTCCATGATATACTCAGCCGCCAAGTGTCAGAGAGGAACAGACACCATGTTTCATAAAGACTGACAAATTGTTCCATGTTCTCTAAATCTTACCAACATATTCAAATTCCTCCTTTAATGCCATGCCGTTATGTGATAGACACTGCTGGCATATTAGAGCATATCTGCAAAAAAAAATAAAAAATTATTAAAAACAGGTCTAATGACAAAACACTTGTCCACTGTGCCACCACGACCAACTTGGTGAGTAAAGGCCAACACATACTTCCTCCATGACAAGAGCAGTCAACTGCTGCTTATTTTCAAGGTACAAAATATCAGTCCATACTTCTTACACAAATTAATAAACTTGCTTGGAGGAGAATACCAGTTGCTTAATTGTGCATGTATGACCCATTACACCTATGACTGGCTAGCATGTACTGACAAAGAACAAAATTAGTCAGAATTCTCAATCACTAAGAATCCAGATTATTTTAAAAGGAGTATAGCATGAAAGATTCCTTTTAATTATCAGAATGTACACAGAGTAACTGCTTACCCATTGTCCACTGATGGCAAGAAAGTAACAAATTACAGGTTGTCCCAAAATTAAAAAATGAAAATACTTGTGCATAAAAGGAATCAGTGCAATGAATCACTTTGTACTAGCGTTAGGATGGGCCTAAAACAATTATTCCCTCTTCACAATTACCTCTTCTCTTGCCTATTTGACTGGCATGTACAGAAGTAGAACAGAGGGAATTGAGGAAATCAAAGCTTTCATTCCTATACCAGGTGGTAAACTGGCACAGGAGCTGCAAGTACATAGAAATATGTGGACCCATAAAACATGGCTAATGTTTCAGTGTGTGGAAAAAATACACTGTCAATCCCATGGGTAGTTATCAAATCGCTTCACTTCTCAGTGGCATAATGTTAAACTTCACATAATTGTTTGCATCACTAACAACTGCTTCACTGACTGTTGCTTAAAATCTCAAGTTCGCATTGGAAAAAAAAAAAACACACTTGTGCGGCTGTTGTGCGAACATTTGCTTATAGCAACAGCTATAAGATTCAGGATATTTACCTATTTTGAGGCCCATCACCTACTAGGTACTCAATAAGCTTGTCCAAAGCTCCTCTGTCTCGAGGGAGGACAGGCCGTGCCAGGGGTGGGCCTGGAGGATGCATTCCTGTGGACACATACAGACACGGTTAATAACAAACCATCCAAGAATACACATGCAGGTCTCCCAGACCATGAACCAGTTTACATATAGACCTGCAGTCCTCTGCAGCAGGCAGGTGGCCATGATAAATGGATGGCAACGACAGATTTTAATAATGACTCAGAAATAGTCCTCCCTATAGATAACTGAACCTGCTGTGATCCTCATCTCTAATTAATATAATTTAACATGAAGAGCGATCATAGAGAGATGACTGGTCATTTCTACCAGACTTGGCAAAGTCCTGATATCCTGCTGCTTATTAATTTACAAGCATATGGATTCGCTGTGGTGACTCTTTCGTATCAAATTGCTTTTCACTAGCAATTCCTTACAAAAATTATCCTGCTTGGATTAGTACACCCTCAAGTACTGATGATAATTCTCTCCTCGCATTAAGAAAATTGTTTTTACAATGCTGTTAACAAAATGTCCATCATTTCTGGCAGATAATGACAAAAATATCAATGAAGAGCAAATCAAACACTGGAAGTATGCATCTTTCAAGAATAAGAAAACATGTGATTTCTGTATGGAGTGTAATTTTTAATTGAAAATGATTAAATATGAAGAAACATTAAAACTCAAAATAGAAGGTTTGAAATTTAAACATTACCAACTACACAGCAGTGCTGGCATACTAGACCTTGCAGTTAGCAAATGTCCACAGGGGATTAATAAACTACATTCTATTAAGAGCTCTACAAACTCTAGAGACTGTTGTGCATAAAAATCCCAGGACATTAACAGATTCTGAATTACAGAAACCAACCTGTCCTGCACCAACAACCATTTAAACAACCGTTTAAAGTCTGAAGTTTCATATTTGCATTTAACACTCTAAAGTTAATGTGAAAGTTAACTCTTGACCTGTACTGCATTATTTTAAGCACTGCTCTGCTACTACAAGATTGGATAAAAGCTTGAACAAGGAGGAGTTCCTATTAAAATGGCCAATGAGTGTAGTCCCATTTTAATTAAATCCAACTCAATAACATCAAGGAAAAACCCTTAACATTTATTCATATTGTAGTGATGTTTCACAGATACAGTTTCTCCAGTGAAATCTCATGATTTTATTACAAAGAGTAAAAACAATAAGTGTGCATCACTCACCCACACCAAGGGCTGGGGAGCCTGTAGGGGTGGCAATTCTCCTCAGCAGGTTATGGTGCTGGGCAGAAGTAGACAGGTTCCTCTCCGGAGGACCACCAGGGGCTGAGATCAGGGCAGGAGGGGCAGTTGGGCCAGGAGGAGGACGTGCTGCTACTGCTAGGTTTGGAGTCACAGGAACAGGAGGGCGAGGAGTCACATGCCTCTGACGAAGCTCTGAAAAAAAAATAAACGACCAGTGTGTGCTTATTGAAGCAGATAATTAAAACTTTTTTGCTTACAAACCCAGTACATACACATTTTCTTCTAACCTTGACCTTGCCGAGGACTTACAGGAGGTCCAATGGGTGTAGCATCCAGCTCCTACAAAGAAAAAGAACTCGATTAAAAATTCTGCAACGATACCCAATGTTAACAGTCGGTCTATATTGCTGAAATACTTACGATCTTTTGCTTAGAATCTGGATCGAACCGCTCTAGTATCAATTTGGCATTTTTGTAGGTTTCTGTCTCCATCACCTGCTCAAGCTGAAAAATATATTGAACCATTCAGTGTACTGATTACAAACATGATTGTACTGGCACAAAATGACAAATGTATAACAGATAAGTAAGTAAGTAAGTAAGTAAGTAAGTAAGTAAGTCAGTAAGTCAGTAAGTCAGTAAGTCAGTAAGTAAGAAAGAAAGAAAGAAAGAAAGAAAGAAAGAAAGAAAGAAAGAAAGAAAGAAAAAGAAAGAAAGAAAGAAAAAGAAAGAAAGAAAGAAAAAGAAAGAAAGAAAGCCCAAAAACCTCATTGACAGAAGGGGAAATTGCTTCCTAGTAACGTTTAAAAATATATATACACAAATACAAATGTGCTGCTTAGGGAGAAAAATCTCCTGGCAGATTTTATGTTTTGTTCCATTTAGCTTCATTTTAAAACTCATTTTAGAAAAAGAGCAAATACTGCTAATTATTTAGATTTAATGAAAAGAATAATTACAAGATCTATTCTGATAATGGAGAGTGTAAAAATCCATCAACTGTAATTATTGAAAGTTATTAGACATGACAGCAGATGACAAGCAATTTCTCAGATTTATTTCCTCCCAGCACTAAACACTATCAATTTAAAGACAAGCCATTGGCCAAGCATTTTACTAAGGTAAGTCTGTGCAATTAACCGCTGTCTGCATTGATTTTAGATTATTTATATGAAGAAGAAATTTCTCTTCTTACTAAGAGCATAAGCTCAATAACTGTGCAGAGAAGGGATGCTCCTTTTTTAGCATTAGCAGGGTGCTAGCCTACTGTCAAAAGTAAAGCTGAATGGCCTACAAGGGCAAAGCCAGCACATTAGCATTTAAGGTTAACGCTCACATTACAGGTGCAAAGATGTCTGACATTTCTGAGAAGGTGTGCACTCTGGTTTGACCCCTCATGAAATAACTAGATTTTAAGTGTTCTACACAGGTATGAGGGTGCAACTTGCCAGACGAGCACTGGCCTCCCTGGCCAAATAGCCTACAATTATAATCAGAATGCACTATTCAGAGAGAATAGACAATCCAGAGGAACGCTTACTATTTTCTTTTTTTCAGCTTTCAATTCTTCAAATTTTTCAACTGAAACATAAAGGACAGTTATGTTACAAAATTATTTTTTTAAAACGAACAATGTGAAAATGAAATAACATTTCAGTCATGTTTAAGTACAATTTTAAAAGATGTGAAAAACCAAAGTGATCATTTTACCATTTCTTTCTGTCCTTCTTGAATACAACATAATTAACAGTTTTCTCAGAAGCCATACACTGTGGATAAAAAAAATAGATGACATCCTAAAAATGTAAAAATTAACTTGCTGCAAGAACAATTACATTTGAGCAAACAATGAATTGGACAAAAAAATAGAAACTTCAGATTTAAAATAACCAAAATCACACCATATCAGATCAGTCATTAGCTTAAAAGCAATTCAGAAGTTTGTTTGACGTGTTACGGTTTTATAGCTCTACAAAATACAATGCATGGTGCATTACTATGACCACAAAAGGGGTTTAAAAAAGTTGCAAGCTGAATGTAGTTTTGGTCATGGTGGCTCTGGCATAAAGAAACTGATGTGGGAGGAAAGAAATTGCACCAGTATGTGTGGCTGAGGAAAGTATATTCCTGGCCTAACCCCTCTTGACCAACTCAAACTAGCCAGAAGAAAATGGGAGAAACCAAACCACCATATATTCCTTTTGCATAGGGCTGGGCAATATATCTCAATATCATGATAAATTATAACATAATAGACTTTCTGATCCAATTTTCTCCTATTGTTGGTATGGTGATTTTTTTTTTTTTTTTACATTTTTAGTAATTACATATTAAATTGTACTGAATGGATGCTGTTGGTTTGACATTAAAAAAAAAAAAAAAAAAACCTTCTGTCTTTGTAAGCATTAAAGATAAGTATCAAAGTCAGTTTAATTGGGTTTTTTTGTTTAATTTATTTCACTACTGCCCCTTGTTTGACAATGATTTTAGTAAATGTATTTTGGGGGTTTGGTAAAAGAATGCATAACATTTATTAATATTACAGAAATGTAAAAGAATACTTACAGCAGTGGAAATATTAAAAAGGATGTCACCAATATCATTTTCCCCATTAGTTGTTGAGGGATGTACCACATATAAACAACCACACAGGCAAACAAGTACAGAAGGGTTGAATATAGAAGTAATCTGTAGACCCATAACTTCAACTGTTTCTGATTCTTTTCCCTGTGCTCCTCAAGGGTTTGTATATCCTGAAAAATCAAGGGGAAAAACAGTTTTCTATGAACCAAATAGCACTGTGCAGAATGGCAATGTATACGAGTAACAATAATAATAATAATAATAATAATACAGTATCTAATCACCCCAGTGACTCAGTACTGTCCAGTTACAATCTAGCCTATTCTACTGTAATATATTTTTCAAATTTGTGAATCAATCATTCATAACATATCCGGATAGCCTTGCCTGTACCAAAAACCATTCATAAGGGATCTAGATCTACTTCAGAATTTCTGTGAAGCCAATTTGCGACAAAGTACATGTTAAAAATGCTATACAAATAAATCTAAATTGAATTGAATACAATACAAAAATAATTGAAATAAGAAGTTATAAAAAGGAACAGCAAACAAAAAAATGTAACACACGATAGTCATGTGAAAAAATAAGTACACCGCATGAAAATTGTTTGCTTGTCGGTATATGTAAAAAAAAAAAAAAGGCAACATTTGATCCTCTTGGAAACAGTGCCTATTAATAAAGGAGATGCACTATCAAAATACACATAAAATTGACATTTTGTAGTCATTTTCACAAGTAAAATTAACAAAAAACAGATCAGTCACATGGAAAAAGTAAGATCTCCAAATTATTATACATGATTCCACTGTAAGGAAAAGCGAATTTGTCCAGGACTGGCTGTCTTAACAAAATCAGCCCAAGAGCAGACCATTTGATGCAAAAAGAAGTCTCCAAGAACCCCAAAATTTCATTAGTTAGCTGTCCTTTCATTATTTTTATCCTCATCTGACAAGCTTTTATATTTTAATTCAAAAGTTAAATTCCTCAAAAGTATCATTTGCCATGTTGCAAACACTACTATAGTAACTGTTCCAAACTAGGAAGTGGAATTTTACGTGACAAACACAGACAAGTGGAGTGTTACAAACAGTGAAACATCCCAGTGCGGTTATAATAAATAAGCATTCTTGGAATGCCACTTGTCGAATTCAAATTATTGGACCGGAACGAACTTGAATTGTTGTATAATTTCCATGAGCTTTTCAGTGGAGTATGATTTTACTCATCCCATAAGCAGTTCAGCCATCTGACATGCTCATTCAAAGGGTCTTTCATGGTGAGCCAATTCTCTAGGACCACCGTAGTGGTTTTAAATAACCTCATTCCAAAAATATCCAAGAACGATCCCATAGAGTCTGAGCCAAAGGAGTGCTCAAAAGAGAGCAAAGGCAAATACAACAAGTGTCTGTCAGTCTAATAATAACTGCAAGTCTGATTCTGCCAATGTCTCTAGACTACTGTCATCAACTGTATAGTGCTGCAAGCTCAAAACTACCTCAGTTTTGAAAAAAATGCACCTTTTACACCAATTGTTTTGGTGCAATTCAGATAATCCATAAGGATATATATGGTATCAGCGAGATCAGATATTGCTATCTGTTATCTGTAACAGCAATGAGCTCTTACTTCTTACCTTATCAAGCCTCTCCAATACCTCCACAGTTGTTGGCTTGCTCTGAAAGACATGTCAGACTATTACGCAAAATCAGTATAAATGCAAACGTTAATCACACATTTCACCAAAAATGCATCTCTGGCAGACAGACTTACAAATTGCTTTAAAGGCCAGTCATGTGCTTACTTGGTAGTTCTCTTACATTTCACACAGACATTCTGCAGAATGTTAACTAGCTATTGGATATGTAAAACACTTTCAAGCAAGCCTAAAATAGCCTACAATATTTTGTTAAATGTAATGATGAAGAACTTGTGATATGCCTTAAAGGTATTCATTAAATCAAATGAGATACAGTAAGCTTTTACATAGTACATACCCTCCAACGAGAAACCAACGCTCCCATCTTGAGGAGCAAATTCACAATTGATACTCTTTTGATGTAGTCCTGTCTAACAGCTGAAGAGTTCCCCACCTACCAAAAAAAAAAAAAAAAAAAAAAAAAAAAAAAAAAAAAAGGCAGAAATTACAGTTAGTACTCGAGTCTGAATAACGCACTCAATATATCACACGAAGACAAACTTGCAACAGAAGGGTATAATAAAAAATTTTTTTTCGATATATGTTAGTCTGTTTGGATGAATCACACTATCAGGAGGAGTTCATACATAATATATATTTACAATGCTTTAACATTATATTAAATACTATCGCACCGTTTTCAAGTCCCCAAAAACACCAGTGTACTCATGAGATGTTTAGCCATAAACCTGATAACCCGATACTCCTCTCTATTTTAAACTTCAGGGCAACACGAGTGATAAGTAAGCTGCTTAAAGATCTGCCGTAGGTAACCTTCCACAACATCTACAAGATCATCCAGGAGCAATGGCTGTCTAGTTAACTAGGCCATGTTCCACTCAACAAATATGATATTTTGCTCAGGACAAGCACCATGTTTAAACCGCCAAGAAAATGAGCTCCGTTGGGTCTCTCTGTCCATTCAGTCATTTCGTTACTTTTTAACAAAAAAAAGAAAGAAAGAAAGAAAGAAAGAAAGAAATCTTAAACTGCCACACGAGACGAACTCATTTGGACAATAATATAAACATATAAACCATGAAGATGGAGATATAAACAACCAATGGATAAAATATTCGCTTCGTTTTTAAAGTTACGCCAAAACGGTGTACTAAAACGACATCGAATAATAAAAACTTCACTGCACGTTTACATGTATACAAGGTCACAAAGTCTTCAAGCACCGGCAAGATCTGCTAAATAATCTAACAAGTATTGGATATTTTTTTTAAATATATTTTTTTTTTAACCAGCTTAACGGTCTGTCTAAAGTAAGCCAACTAAGCTTATGCACTAAACCAGGAAACCTAACGCAGACATGACACAAAGTATTATATAATAACTTTTACAGTTCTGCAACAGCACGGTAAACTCTGCTGTGTAACACAGCAACCAGTACTGAAGTAAAGGAGAAAAATCATTTTGGTACTTTACCAGACAAGCATCAACCGAGAGTGAAAAGGGTAACTTGTTTAATAAACGTCACAGAATACCCATAACTCCCTGCGGTAGTCTTCTGTGTCTTTTGGGTCGTCACGTGATACTAACTTCCACTAAGCCCGGGAACAACAAAGTGTTGTGCTGGGCTGCATTTCCTTATAACTGGTGATATTAAAGCTACAGTGCGTGGGAGTTTTATTTTGTTTAACAAAAAATGTCAGAGAAGAAAAAGAGTACTCTGTAATCTGATGTTATTGAGCTGCTGTTAGTCACCCTGCTGAAAAACAGTTGCCAACCCACAGTTTGAGCTAGTTAAACTGGTAGACCAACTGGTAAGTGCTGGTAGAAAGGAACCAGCTTTGGAATTATTGCTACTCATGCAACATGGTAGGCAAGTTTATTTTATTTATTTATTTATTTATTTATTTATTTATTTATTTATTTATTTATTTATTTATTGGGGGGGGGGCTTTTTTTTTGGCTGAACAGGTAAGACATGATCTGTTCTCTAATTTGGTGGAAAGCTATATGATTTTTTAAATCTTCTAAATGGTTTTATCCACCACACTAACATAAGCTGGCTAGTGGTTAAGCAAATTGTTTTTGGTGTGAATTTGTGTAATTTATGTATTTAAAACTGATATATCTGTCAGTAAGGTGACCAAGGTTTTGCTGAACTGTTATCAAATGTGTATTAGCATACTTGCAAAAATCAGATTAATTTTCATGGTGTAGAAGGACACAGTACAATGTTAGATTTCACACTTGCCTCACATAAATAATTGGCTCTAAATACTAAAGAAGTTTGTAATCCAGTCTACCACATTAAGACTTTGTACAGATTAAGATGTTGCAAAGATTATGCACTTGCATGTAGTGGTTAGTGGTAGAAGTAGTGGTTGTCTGAAGAATGCTGTTTTTAAATCAAAATGCAATTTTAGGTGACTGTTCCATCTGCATAGTCTATTTTGTATTTTTGGATCTTAAAATTGCTGTATAGTATATATGTATACCACCTAGAACATCTCTGCAAGCATGTAACTCATGACAACCCTCTATGCTGAAGCTGGATTCCTGCATATTGTTCATGACACTAGTGTCCATAACAAGGCTGCATTCTTAAAATCTGTGCATTCAGTGTCCACAGTACTGCTGTGCAATATACACATCTACAAACCTGAGATTTCAAGCCACGGCTGACATTTTAGGTACCAATCTACAGCTATATATGAGTTTTGTGTACAATGCTACACAACATTCATTCCAAAACAAGTAATTGTGGGGTTTTTAAGCGGTACAGATTTTTAATCATTTTAGATGAACATAATTTAGTACTGTTTGACTTCATTTGTAGAATACAGTTGTAGAAGAGTAATGATCAATAATCACATGCAGTGTCACTCAGTGGAAGATATGTTCCCTTTTGAGTCTGGTTCCACTCAAGGTTTCTTTCCCATCTCTTCTCAGGGAGTTTTTCCTTGCCACGCTCGCCTTTGCCTTGCTCATTAGGGACCAAACATCTACATCTGGATTTCTGTAAAGCTTCTATGTGACAATGTCTATTGTTAGAAGCGCTATACAAATAACAATGAGTTGAACTGAATTGAAAATAATTATGCCATTAATCATTAACCCATGGGACCCATCTGACAGATTTTTGCTTCCTAACCAATGTACATTGCATTATCATTACCAGAACCCTTATCATAATTCTTGACTTCTCTAAGGTTAACCCTAAATCCTCATCATGGAGAGATTTTGGTCTTAATTTGATGAGAGTACTTAAAGTACCTTTTGTTGTGGTGGTACTGCTGGTGGTTCTGCTGGTCAAGCAAAGACATGTCCTCTTACATACCATGGACATGTCATGCTGTTGCCATGGATAAAGTGCAGGAGATAAATAAATGGTATAATTAAAGTATATGTATTTTATAGAGCATGTGATATCAATATATTAAAGCATATAGC
Organism: Ictalurus punctatus; assembly: GCF_001660625.3. Taxonomy (NCBI): domain Eukaryota; kingdom Metazoa; phylum Chordata; class Actinopteri; order Siluriformes; family Ictaluridae; genus Ictalurus; species Ictalurus punctatus. The sequence goes on from NC_030421.2 coordinate 24,238,230, forward strand.
ACACATGCCCTGACAAAGTTATCAGTGTCAGGACATGAAGAAATAATTTGTTTATTATACTATTTCACACACACACACACACACACACACACACACACACACACACACACACACACACACACACATTCATATAATGTAAAAGACAGTGTGATTCATCAGACCAGGCCACCTTCTGCCATTGCTCCATGGTCCAGTTCTGATGCCCATGTGCACATTGTAAGTGCTTTTGGCAGTGGACAGGGGTCAGCATGGGTACTCTGACCGGTCTCCGGCTATGCAGCCCCATGCGCTGCAAGCTTTGATGCACGGTGTGTTCAGATCTTTCTATCATAGCCACCATTAACTTTTTCACCAATTTGTGCTACAGTAGCTCTTCTGTGGGATCGGACCTGACGGGCTAGCCTTCACTCTCCACATGCATCAATGACCCTCGAGCACCCATTACCCCAGGACCACTTTTGGTAGGTATTAACACCCCGGAAGACCTGATGTTTTGGAAATGCTCTGACCCAGTCTTCTAGTCATCTCAATGTGGCCCTTGTCAGAGTAACTCAGATCCTTATGCTTATGCATGATCCTCATGCATTTTTCCTGCTTCCAACACATCAACTTCAAGGACTGACTGTTGACTTAATAAAATGGGTGAGAAATCAAGAAATGATAAGGGCATGAACTATTAATAAACTATAAACTACTTTCATTTTTGGGTTGGTTTTGAGTTCACTTGGGGTTTAGTGCACTGTAACCTTTCTTTCAGACATGGACTTACACTGAAATATAGCATTATATTTTTAAACACAAAACTGCTATGCTATGTTTCTAGCTTGGGTAACCAAAAATTTTTGTATTTTACTGTAGTGCTGTAAAATCTTATATGCACCTGTCAATTGTGGAAAGCTAAAACAGAATCTTGTATTTCTGACAAAGAGATATAAGAACAGACAAGTTGAAGTTATAATAGAAGCTTTTTATGTAATGTTGGTTTGTTCTTTAGGCATAAGTGTTTTGTTGTTATTTGTGTTATGATGGGTTTTTTTGTTTGTTTGTTTGTGTGTTTTTCATTTCATTTGTGTGTTTGTGTGAATACAATGCCATGCCAAAACATTCTGTATGATTTTAAGAAAAAGAAAATACACTAATATCCACAAAATAACAAATGCCACAGAACGAAAATACATAAGCATAACAAAAAGACCATACATACAGTGCCATACAGTGACATACAAACAAAATTAATGACAATAAAAAGAGTGTGCATAATAAATAACAGTTTTCCCATTTGCTTAACTGCAGTTTGTTTGGCCAGTCTATTGTGAATACAAGTGGACAATTTACACGCTCATTTAGTGGACAAAATGACTGATTTTAGTATTAAAATATTAGTTCCTCTAATAAGCAATTTACTTGGCAAGAGTCATGGACTTCGCTTTGTTTATTATTATTGTTGTTGTTGTTGTTGTTGTCTCTTTTGTATCATCTAATTTTAATTCCATTTTTTAAATTTATTTGGTTATTTTTAAATGGCACATCTTTTATTCTTTTACTTTTACATCGTAGCAAATGAACCAGGATTAGAGTACTGTGGAAGTACACATGTTAGTAGTCCAGAAGGGTGTGTATTTATATGGGTACATTTGTTGAAGAACAGATCAGTTGATCAGTATAAATTATGTCCTGTCAGTCTGAAAACTTTTGATACTGGGTGGAATGGTAGCTTTGCTACTTTCTGAGCTAAGGTTATTGTCCATGTGGAGTTTTACATGTTTACCTCATGTCAACATGGGTTTCCTCTGAGTTCGGGATCTATCCCTGCAGAGGAAAAGAGGTGGAAAACAAGACATCAGGTCTCTTTACCAGAGGACTCACTTACTAATGGACAAATACAGCTACTGTAAGTGGACATAAGTTAATAGATAAAAGGTGTGAAGAGGAATGGGAAGAAGTAAAGAACTGTCAGGACTGTTTGAGTCTTGCCAAAAAAGAGAGCCACTTCAGCACACTGCCCATACTATACCTGGAGTTGGCACAAACATCACTCCCCCATTCACACCTGATGAAGTGGAGGCCTACTGTTTGTGGACCTGCCCCAAATTGCATTATAGGTGAGGTTGACTTTCACAGCAGAAAACTGCCTCAAATCTTAGAGTGTGCACCATCTGCTTCCACCTCTGCAGAAGACCATTCTGGTCTTCTAGATACTGTATGCAACAGATCTCCCACCCATTATTGTTTTTGTATGTAATGTTTATGTATTCTCCATACAGTCATTTAGTAACTTTTAAGTATTTTAAGTAAGGTTTACATGATACCAAGGATTATTTTCATTAAAAAAAAAAAAATCAACTAATTTTATTATTTTTGAATTACATTGCAAAAATCAAACAAGTAAATCAAAGTTGCTGGGGTTTTTTTCAGGATAATTGTAGTTTTCTATTTCATACAAGAGCGCTTAAATGAACTACATAACTAACAATACTGTAAAAAAGTACACATATTCTAAAAGTTATCATCAACACTTAATGGCCGCTAACACCAACCATAAGCACTCCAATGGGTAAATGCACTTACATAAAGACTGAACTGACATTCACTGTGACATTCAGTGACTTCACTGAATTGCTCGCGCACACACACAAACAATACAACGGACTGAGAAACGCAAAAGGGGTGAACCAGGAAAATGTAACTGAAGCACTTGATCTTTCAAGGCATTTTATTATAGAATAGCCTTAGGTCTAAAAGCCAACATAAAACAAGAAATATTGAAAACAACCCATTCATAATGCTCAAAATTAAATCCATTTAAAGTGCAAACGGATATGCAAATTTGGTTTAAAAGCTATGCCCCCACTTTCGTATGCAAACGGTTCAAGTAAACGTAAAACAAGTAAAACTTGGCTGTTGTAGTTTTTTTAGTTTTGTGAGCACTTGCAAAATAATATTAAATTTAACCCAGTTATCTAAATAAAATATACACTTTGGTTTTAGCTGTATATTTACATAAATTAATTTAGTACAGTACTTACAGCAATTAACTAATTTTAATACTTTTATTTTTTTGTGTGTAAAATCACAAATTTGTTTTATGTCATATTTTCTGAACCACTCAATCTTTTCTTTCAGTGTGACAAGTTGTCTTGCTTATGTCAGAACTTGCTTATGGAAAATGTGTTTTTGTCAGTCAGGGAAATGTGTCGGTCTGGGAAAGCAACATCACAATGTAGTTTTTTTGTTTTTATACCATTCTTAGTGTCTCATAGTCCATCTATATTGCTAGAATTTTTCATACATTCACATTTGCAAATCAATGCCTATATATACCCCATGCACTGGATTAAATTTCAGCCAAAGATATTAACTATGTCTGTTACTGCCGGTAAGTCATGTCAGGTATGGCCATCTGTATAGTTGATGTAAAACATCTCACATGAATTCTCTTTATTCTCTCCATAATTGGCTCTATGTTATTTCAAACTTACAGGTTAAGTGCACAGGTCCCTTTCTGATATAGTTATGAGACATGGTTTCTTAATATTGCTGGGTAGTGGTAGTTCAGCTCAGAAGACTGTAAGTTAAAAATATTTTCAAAATCAAATGAAGAAATATTCTGACAACCACCCAACAAGAAACACTGTTTCTTCTTCTTCTTCTTCTTCTTCTTCTTCTTCTTCTTCTTCTTCTGCTTCTTTTTCTTCTTCTTCTTCTTCTTCTTCGTGCTGGCAATATTTAGCTGCTCACAGCCAGAGTTTGCTGCTTAATATCAATTTTGCTATTTCAGTAGAACATAATTTTAGATGACTTTACCTCATTACGGTTCATATCTTCCATTGGAGTGTGACAGATGACATAATGGTTAATTTTGTGTTCAACCACTCTGAAAGTGTCTACTCTTCCCTGGGAATCCAGGTTTCTTCAGCTTTGGCCAAAATTAGATAAAATGTGTATTTTTGATATTTGAATTTTTGAGATTTTTATTACTGTTCTGATTTTTTTTTCTCAAACCCATAACCCATTATTTTAACACACAGTTTCAAAACAGTTTAAGATTGTATATGTGGTTTAAATTAATTGATCTAGTGAGCCACTATTCCAGATCAGCACCATGGAAAGTTACATGTTTTATATTGTACACACTTATGAAATGGATAAACAGTGTATAATATTAATATTAATAATAATATTATAAATATATTAATATGTAAACTATGTCTTCATAGTTTGGGATATAACCCAAGCCTCAACAATGTGGTTCACTTTTTGTCCAGAGTTGACTTTTTGTATTTAAAGTAAAACTCTCAAAGTAGCTTTTATTTCTGATCAATTTTGTAATAATTTGCACATTATATTTAAGGTTAAGGGCTGTGTTTGTGGTAGTGGCATGTCAGTGGAGACCTGGATTAGTGAATTCCCCCAGTGAAATTTAGTTTTATGACCTTGATTTAGTATCTTGTGGCTTCATTAAGCTGTGTGCACATTTAACTCTTGGCACACAATATAAAAAATAAAATGCTAAATAATGGAAAGTACTGGGTCAAGTGCTATTTTATAAGCTCCCAAATAATGAAGTTTGACTTGATTAATGTGCTAATTAAAATTCAGAGTATTCATGCAGCAATACAGTATAAATTGACAATATACTAGACTCCTGTAAGTTGTGTATTTGAATGCTTACCATCTTCTTATTCATATATGTGTTAGTTTTTTGTTCCTTATTTTTTATTGTTTCTTTCTTTTGTGATATCATATTACATTGGAAGCAAATAAAAAATGCTACCTGTTTCTTCAGTCCACTGACTTATGTTGCCACCTCTGTAGCCAAGGAAACCCTGGAGGGGAAAAAATATAGGTTTCAGGATCTAGAAAGCATCAAGGCCAAATGGAAGGGCCACATGGCACTCTTAACTCAGCCCACTGGCCTCATACAAACCCTAAAAACGCAGAGTCACTCCCTATCTACTCCATGGGCCAGGCCCTAAACAGCATCCCTACCACCACAGAAGGATACTGTGAAGGCTGTCTATGAGGGGCAGGGGCTGACAGGGGGAGGCTTTACAGCTGAAAACATTGGGCTACTCATTGGGCTACACATTGGGCTACTTACATTGTACCAGTGGGTCATAATGAAAGTGTTGCATGGGTACAAACTTCGAGTCCACCCTTGGCTCTGGGCCTCATCAATATCAGACCCTATCAACATTGCTGCTCTGACCTAAGATCTTTATTCCCTCTTGGACAGAATAAAAGGTTCTATTTAATATTTAATAGTCCGTACAGGATTTCGCAGAGTTTTTTTTAAATGATTGTTGCAGCCAAAAATTCTTGATTTTGTTGCAGCTTTTTTCAAAATGTATGATGCAACTTGCATTTTAGCAGAAAACTACATGAATTGGAGAAATTGCAATTGCGCCAAAAATTTTTCAGTTCTTTCACTGATATTTTTTCATAAATGAGACCTTTTAGCTGTACTTGTGTTCAACGCGTGTGAATCGAAGAGGGCTTTGACTGAATGTGCATTGTGATGACATCACATGACATGTCTTGGCCAAATCTGCAGAAAATCTGCAGTAATTCTGAAAAATTGCTGTAATATTTTAAAGTTTCCTTGATTTTGCAACTGCAAAATCGCAAAATCCTGGAGGGACTGATTTAAGGTTTTATTTAACCTCTTCATTCAGAGGAAGGTTGGTGGTTTCCATTCAATTCTAGAGTTGAGGGGTCTGAACTAGTTCCCCTTTAGCATAATAAGGCTATAAGATGTTATTCATTCAGTGAAACTACAGGACTGATTCACCTCAGTGGATCTGCATGATGCATATTTCCATTTTCCAGTGGTCTAGCAAACCTGCATTTTGAGATTTGACCTTCCAGGGAAACAGTTGTTCTCAAGATGTATGCTGGGGGCCCTGCTACCTCTGATAGGCATCAGGATGTTGCCATATCTGTACAACTGGCTTTTGTGTGCCTCTATCCCTTATACATCCACCCACCTTGCATGCATCATAATGCTTGGTGACCTCAGAAAAGAGCTCACTAACACTGAAACAGGCAGCACATTTCATTGGCATGAAGCTAACTTCAGTGAGAATGCTATCCACCTTGCTAGCACTCCAATGTGTGGCAGATATTATGGTGATTGCTGAAGGCCTATAAACTTATCACAGACTTTCTGAAGGGAACAAGGCACTTTTTTCCACCACACATGGGATCTCAACCTTGCATGCCTTGAAGATAAGCTTGTTTTGCATACATGTGTGGCCAGGTTCCAGAAATTGGGGTTAAATCCAGGGTTTCTGCCCAAGGTCATCTAACCCAATTTTGTTGACTTATCAGTGAATCTCACAGCATTCTATTACATTGAGCCTGCCATGTGTGCTATTTAGACCATGGCCTAAAAGCAGGCTGGATTCTTGAATGACTAAGAAGCATTTCCTCTTCATGGGGATTAGAGGCTCCAGGAAATCTTCACTGCTGCTACCTGGGTATCAGTGTACACCTTTTCCAGGTTCTTCTCAAGGTTATTTTTGCTCCCAGTGGCATGAGTGCAGAGGTCATATCCAAACTTGTTTCCAGTCAGCTCTGAGGTGGGTCCTCATACAATATCCAGTAGATTTTCACCACCTCTAGCAGTTAGGAGGGCCAAATAGAATGATAGTTATATATGTATAGGTCTATGGACATAAGATAACCACTAAGGTTCCTTTTCATTCTGAACCAGCACAAATTCAATTGAAACTTGTTCTAGGGAAAGATGGCTGTATGACCGTGCTATTTATTGCAAATACTAGCTTCATCATACATCACTTTGTGACTTTGTTGAAAGGTTGTGTCATGCATGTTCACGCACACAAGAAGGTATCCAGTTGATGTATCCAGCTGATGGCTATCAGTGTTCACATTCAATTTAATGCAATTCAATTCAATGTTATTTATATAGTGCTTTTAAGAATGGACATTGTCACAGCTTTACAGAATTAAACTTCTAACTTCTTCAGTCGAAAATATTGTGTCAGAATCAGAAACTTTGCTTAGCACCAAGCTTTGAAGCATTTTAACTTTAGATTCAATGACAACCATCATCAAAAGTTATTAGTTTAGATCAGTCAAATCCACCTAATGTTTCCATCAAACATGTTAATTTTACATTAAAATTTATCCATCAATTTGTGGCTTTCAAGATCCTGAAATCATGCAGTAAACTAAAGTGTGTGTTTGTGTGTGTGTGTGTGTGTGTGTGTGTGTGTGTGTGTGTGTGTGTGTGTGTGTGTGAAATTTCTGCTTGTACTGCTTGCATCTACAATTAACAGAGACTGGATTTACACTGTCAATTCGTATAGCCACTTCAAACAACTATCTAACTGGGCTAGCTCACATAGTCATCTATTCTCTCCTCTTTGTGTGACACAATTATGCTGCTAGATTTACTCAACTGTGTCCTCAGAGCCCCTTTACCACATCAAAATACAACTTTGTATTATGTGTAATTAAGGCCACCTTATAATATAAATGCATGATTGACCATGCAAAGTTAATCAAAATGTGACACACAATTTATAGTGCAGATCATAGTTGGAAATACAGTAACCCCCCCCCCCCCCCCACACACACACACACACACACACACGCGTGCGCACACACACGCACACACAAATACTGGCACCCTTGGTAAATATGAGTAAAGAAGGCTGTGAAAAAATGTCTTTATTGTTTAACCTTTTGATCTTTTGTTAAAAAAATCACAAAAATACTCTCATGGATATCAAACAATTGCAAACACAACACAGGTTTATAAAAATAAATATATGTGCACAACAATTATTGGCTTTTTTTAGTCAATACATTTCCAAGATAACAGCTCTGAATCTTCTCCTATAATGCCTGATGAGGTTGGAGAATGCATGGCAAGGGATCTGAGACCATTCCTCCATACAGAATCTCTTCAGATCCTTCAAATATCGAGGTCCACACTGGTGTTCTCTCCTCTTCAGTTCACCCCATAGGTTTTCTATAGGTTTTAAGTCAGGGGACTGGGATGGCCATGGCAGGACCTTGATTTTGTGGTCAATAAACCATTTTTGTGTTAATTTTCATGCATGTTTTGCATCATTGTCCTGCTGGAAGATCCAACCACTGACCAAATTAAGCAAAAACAAATTAAAAAAACAAATTAACCAAATTAAGCAAATTAAGAAAAACAGATCCAAAACATTAAAGAGCCACCACCATATTTAACCGTGGGCATGAGGTACTTTTCCATATGGCTACCTCTCTGTGTGCGCCAAAACCACCTCTGGTGTTTATTGCCAAAAAGCTCTATTTTGATTTCATCTGACCATAGAACCCAATCCCATTTTAAGGTCCTGTAGTGTCTTTTCAAACTGAAGACGCTTGAGTTTGTTTTTGGATGAGAGTAGAGGCTTTTTTCTTGATACCCTTCCAAACAACTTGTGGTGATGTAGGTGACATCAGATTGTAGTTTTGGAGACTTTCTGACCCCAAGACACAACTAACTTCTGCAATTCCCCAGTTGTGATCCTTGGAGATTTTTTGGCCACTCAAACCACCCTCTTCACAGTGTGTTGAGACAATATAGACACACATCCAATTCCAGGTTGATTGGACCTTTCCAGTTGACTGGAACTTATTAATTATTGCCCTGATTATGGAAATTTCCAATGTTTGTGCTATTTTCTTATAGTCACTTCCCATTTGTGAAGCTTAACAACGTTTTGCTGCACATCACAGCTATATTCCTTAGTCTATCCCATTGTTATGAATGACTAAGGGAATTTGGCCAATGTTTTACCTCAAATTTATACCCCTGTGAAACAGGAAGTCATGGTTGAACAATTTCCTGTTCTTAGTCACCCAGGTGTACTAAAAGAAAATGTAAAATATCAATGGGAATATACTTCAAATATATTTTTCTCATATTAATTCATAGGGATGCCAATAATTGTTGCACACCTATATTTAACAGTGATTTTTTTTTTATAAACCAGTGTTGGGTTTGCAGTTGTTTGATATCAATGAGAGCAGAGTATTTTTGTGATTTTTTTTTTAAACAAAAGATCAAAAGTTTAAACAATGAAGACAATTGTTCACAGCCTTCTTTGCTCATATTTGCCAAAGGTGCCACTATTAATGGAGGGAACTGTAGGTAGTTAACAATGTTATGTACCCTTGTTAAATTAATAACGTGAAAATATTCACAGATGGCCCCATGTCTAAGTGTGTGCCGTCTTTCTCTACCTCATTCTTGTGAGAGCCAACAAAGTAATTCTCATAATATTGTGATATCTCCAATTACAACCATCTAACATATTTCTTTATTATTGATATCAAGATCAATAAAATACACAGAAACAATATCACCTTTTTATGTGGATCGCTTTAAATCTTTCAATATTATTTACTACATTGTAATATAATATTTTAATATATATTAATATAGCATATTTCTTCTAAATACGTCATGTAACTAACCCTTGTGGTTTTTACAACTCAGGCGTGGGTTTCCAGAAGAGGTGATCTTTTCTGATCCCTAATGACGGTATGACGATTATAGTTCACAGTTTCTTGTAAATGTATTTTTATTACCTTATTGAATATTGAAGCAACACACTTCCAATGAAAACAAATAATTCGTTTTTTAATCACATTAAAAAAACATATGAACATTTAAAATCCAACCCCTAGTCCTTTGCGTGGGAGGTAGAAACAGACTGAGTCTGGCAAATGGGGCTCTGGTGAAGCTGTGTTGGGCATGGCATTCAATTTGCTGCTCAGTGACAGCCAAATAAACTCTTTTGTAATATGTGTTTTGTAAGTGCTTTTCTTATATACTGGGCATTCATACAGTAGTTTAACATGTGGAAATAAGCACATAATTGTAACTTGATTCACCAAAGTACCCTAGTAATGCCAGTTCAAAATGTAATCAATTGTTGAGTGAAGTTGACGTATGTCTAGAATGCATTATCATCCCTTATTAAATACCTGAATAATGTGATTAACAAATACACATTAATAAAATAAACTGATATACAGATTAAGTTGTGCCTTATTACTGTCCCAAATTATTGATGACTCACTCACGTTTAGTTAATTTAAAATGATTATTAGCCACCAAGGTATTTCTATCCATCCCTCAGGTGCATCAATAGCAGGTGTTCTAATGGCTCTAATAAAAACTGTAGGTGTGTTCCAAATGCTAAACAATGACGGCTTTACAAAGGATCCTACAGCTTCAGCACAGAAGTCAGGCAGTGTACATAAATGCCTACATCAGGACCACTTTTTCCCCACTTGACTCTCTATCTGATGACAATATCATAAGAAAATTCTGGATTCCAAGGACCAAGATCCTTGAATTGCTGCAGGTTGTGAAACCACACCTTCAGAAGGCCGCAAGACAAACCTTTGCCTTAAGTCCAGCAGAGCTGCACTGCATTATTACGCTGTTGGAAGTTTTATGGAGGTGGTTGGTGGTGACTTGGGGCTCAGTGAGTCTTCAGTGAGCATGGGTATGACAGCCGTTATAGCTTTGCTGCAATTGTCCATAACATTGCAGTCAGGGAAAATGTCCAGCTTCCTGAGGAGGAAGAGGAGGATCATGCTGCTGATTATAAAGGTGCTGGTTCTGATGATGATGATGATGATGATGATCCTTTGCACCCACATAAAGGCGGAATGCATCCTGCAGGAGCAGAAGTTATACAGCATATAATTCAGCATATGTTTGGCTACTAATTTTTAGTAAATAGAATGAATGCTGCATGTTCTATTATTTGTTCCTTTTCATCAGACATAACTTGTGTTAATAAACATTTAATGTTTTTGCCTACCTTGGTCTTTTCCCTGCCACCATTAATGGATATACTTTTGCCAACAAGAAGCATATATTTGCTTTCTATTACAAAGTCTAATGCAAATATTCCATATTCTATTCTACATGACATGACACAAACCCACATACACTGACATGTAATCCCATTAAGAATTCAGATAGGCTATATGGCCATACAATGACATGTATAAACATGTTATTCATTTATGTAGGCATTTTACCTATAAAATGTACACTGTAGTTTGAGAAATTATATTTTACTAATATTAAAATGTAATATTTTCAAATATGTGACTGAATGCATTGCACATATGCAGAGTCCTTTTCTGACTCACTCAGTGCGCTGCAGATACGTAACATAGGTAGATGTACAGTACAGACAACGTTTCATCCATATGAGTGAAAACCATTAACATACATGATGTCTTTTAAAAACATTGCTATATGAGAAATTTATCGTTGGAAATGTTGTAACAAAGATTGGCGCTTGTAAATTATACAATAACTCACCTTTCTTCACTGCGTTCCAAACGGCATTGCTTTTGAAGGGCGTTTGGAATGGAGAATAATTTCGATAGTCATGCTGGAAGATCATTTCAAAATGATTCTTTTTTTAATTAAATCAACAATGAATTACGTAAAATTTGAGCACCACTACTTTAAGCTCCATGAAAATCTTTCAGTGTTTGAGGAAGTCTTTACACACCAGCTGCGAGTAATCAAAGACGTCGACACCGCACACTAACAATGAACTATGTTTCTAATCACAGGTGGAGAAATGAAGTTCCTAACACACAAGTTTGCGAATGTTCGTTGGAACTGTGGTTTCAGGAAACAACAAATCGTTGAACTATGTTGATAACGACGGAACCTGTGACCATTGTTGACTAACGATGCTTTTGGGAAATGCACCACTGATTAATTAAGTTATCAGCGGCGCGGTGGTGCAGTGGGTAGTGTGGCCGCCTCACACAGCCAGCGGCTATACATATACATACATACATACATACATACATACATACATACATACATATATATATATATATATATATATATATATATATATATATACATATATATACACATACTATTCCTACAGGGTTTTTGTGCTTGGAGAAATATGTCCACAGTGATGTTTGTTGGTAAATGAGACCTTTTAGCTGTACTCATGTTCGACTCAATTGAATGCTCGTTGCGATGACGTCACATGACGCGCCTTGGCCCAAATCAGAGGAAAATGTGCGGTAATTTTGAAAAATTGCAAGCTTCTCCGAATATTGCGAGTTCACTTGATTTTGCGTTCATTTCTACTATTGCAAAATCCCGGACGGATTGTGCAGTGATCCTGGGAAATTACATTTAATTCCACCTGAGCTCAGTGTCAAACCCCTCACCCTGGAGCTGTGCAACAGTAAGGTTACCCACTACTTTACCTTGCTAAACCTGAGTTACTTCATTACTACTCAGCGCCAACATAGGCTAATTCCCCCCTTTTTTAGTTTAACTCTTCAAAACAATTGTAATTGTGTTCAAATTTGTTGATTGTGCTGTCTATCTGTGTGTGCTTCTGCTGTTTAAGTCTCTGATTCATCTGTTAAATTTACCTCCTGTCAGTCGATTGTTTGTCTATCGACTCAATCTAACTGGGCGAAGTCAACAAAGAACTACTGACAACTTGATTGTTAAATCTCTGTTGACGAAAGCTTTTATGTACGTTTTCTCGTACGTAACGTACGCCCTGCTTTAAGTGCTTCGTTATTCATTAGGATTGCTCGTTATCTGGAAACCCACCCCAGGTCTGTTGTAACACAAGCCTTCAATAGTAATCATACGTTGTTAGTACACAGCTAAACAAACTAAGCTAAGAAGAAACACTATTAACTAGAAAGTAACCGTAATAACTACAATCTATTTGATATATGAATTCTGAGAGGGGTGATTCATCCCATAACCATGGTCTTCTGTGAGGTGTCATTAGAGCTAAAGGGATTCGTAAGCAGCCGTCAGATGAGCGTTAGTTCGTGAGGAGGCGCCTGCTGTTTTGACCTGACCTCGTCTGTGCACTCGCTCCTGCTGTTCAGCATGATCAGTTCGCTCAGAGCAGTTTATCACACCCCGCCTTATCTTCATCCCGTCTAATTAAAGCAATTCTCAATTATTGTTGCAACAAAATTCGTTTATCTTTATGCGCTCTCACTCTCAGCTCATTAAAAGTCTAAATTGCCGTGATTTGGAGAGGATGTAAAGGTTTAGTCCTCAAAGTTGTGGGAGCTTCAAACGTGCGTGAATTGGAGTGATGGTCCATGAAGTAGGCTAGTTTTCCTTAATCTATTCCATGAAAACCACTTAAGAGTTAGCTATCTCCGTTGAAAAATCAGTAGGTAATAATATGATTAATTATTATTAATCACGTGGCCTAATGTTACGCATTGTTGGCAAGATGAATACCATATCCATAAACTGGCTTCGCAGCATGTTTTCAGCCAGCAAACGCCAAAATGCCTTTTAAAAAAGGAAATTTCTGCACAGAGAGGAACTGTGACGTCCTGGTGTTCCGTAGGTTCTCAGCTAATATATTATAACGAAATGTGGTAAAATGCATCTGACTTGTTGTGAACATCACTGACTCCTGGATTCCATTTCCGCCAGCCAACCCAATGGACTTCCCTTTGGCGCAGTATCCTGGCATGACATTAAAGCCGATGAAGGTAATTTTCAAGGATAATTGATAACATGTTTTAATGCATATGCATGAAAGCGAGTTTTACGAGACCGACGCTACATGTTTATGTAATTGATTGAGGGGATGACCTCCTATTCAGAATGATTTTTGAGATGTGGCAAAACGCGCAAACTTGCAAATAGCCAGCTTGTGTCTGAATTAATACCCTATTCATCATCATTATGGGCTGATGAGTTAATTTAACCATTTCATTCTGTCTTAATGAGCTATGGTTAAATTAATGAAAGTAACATTTGAACAGAAGCAAATACAGAATATTTGAATATTTACACAGCATCATTCCCAACTTAGCAGTAGCAGATTAAACATGTAGGACTAAGGAGTCGGAAAGTTTGCAAATACTGAGACTGTTTTTTCAACTCCATCTCACCATCTTATCCTATCTCACATGTTCAAATTTTAACAAATGTAATTCGAATCTCTGAAATAATCTGACGCCAAATTTAAAATTGTACTAAATTTTTCTTAATTAGGTTATGTATGTAGACCACCCACTGTAAAAATTTGTAGGAGCTTATGTTTTATTTCTCCTATTGAAGTTATTCCACCTTAAAACGGCGGAGTCGTTTGGCCCCACGTGCTCCCTGTAGTTTTGGGTTTTTGTCCTCCTTGCAGCTGCTGTCACCTCGCATTACTCGCAGTCAGCTAAATGAAACATTATTCTAAACATATGCATCGTAATCAGTTCGGTCACACTTACAAGAACACGCGTTAATAAGGCAATCAATCACTGTGGAACAAGCGAGTTGTTCTGCAGCAGCTCATAAACAGTGTGTAATGAAGAATTGGAGGTTAGAATGACACGCGCTGATCAGATAATCAATGTCAAAGACGCGATGAATGTCAGTAAATGTAGTTTTCACGTCGTTTCTATAAAATCTTCAATTTACAACAAGCAGTTCAATTACCCAGAAAATACAGTCAATTAAATAGGGGTGATTGGACAGTAGGGGGAGGATCATCGATCTTTGCATTTCTATCTCGCCAGTGGACATTTAATTTAGGTTTCCTATTAGCACCGAAATAAAGAAAATATAAAATATATTAAACAACCCGCAGATATATCTTCTTGTCAAAAGCAATCCGGTTAAGGTGACAGACATTTTTTACATTTTATGATGAATTTTTTTTTTTTGGTCTTTGCACACTGGATACAAAACTAATCGTGTTATTGTGGCCAGTGTTTTTCTGCCCTCTGTCTTATTCCGTTTAGCTCTCCATCTATCTCAATGCCTGTGTTGGATGGGTTGTAACCCTTGCTGGAGTAAAGAGCATGAAGAACCACGGCAATACATCACATCCAAAGCTGTGTCTAATCCCATTTCTTTAATGGGAACGTTAAAAAAAGCAACTTATCTCAGAATCCCCTTGGGGTGCTCTGGTATATATTTAACCGAGCTACAATTAACGACAGTATCAGCTTGTATCATTTAGAGGTAATGTAAACATAATGGTAAATTATAGGGTCGAAATGACCCGTGATCTCACTCTTCATATTCCCTACAGTTTTGGTGTCGGTTTAATTAATATGAGGCTCACTTTCCAAAGAGAAATAAATGCGTTGAGGTACAAAATACTAAAAACATCACGCATTTCAACGCTGTAACTTTTCTATTGAAATATAGATTTTAAAAGCACTGTGCAAATAAAGGATCTGTTTCATCATACTATCAGTTGTAATTAAGATTTTTATTTAAATAGTTTTATTCTAATTAGCTTTACTTAAATATGATCTATTATAAATATTAATATAAAACAGAATACAAAATAACGGATTATTAAACCGTTTGTATACCGAATAGGCATGTTGCCTACTTTATAGTATGAGAAACTACCTTTTTTTTTTTTCAAAAACACCTTTATTCACTATTCATTTTGATAGTTCCAATGATTTTTGCGAGGGACAAAATGCTAAACAGGCAATAAGTTGATTTTTAAATATTTATTTCCCCAAGAACAAACACCATCAATAAATAACATAATTTACATTTTATATTGCACATATTTCTCAATTGAAAATATGAAAAATCATACAGTTGATAATATTTAAAATACAGAAACGTAATTTAAAGAGTCATGAATCACAGCGATCCTGGGGAGGAGGGCAAAACACAGGATTTTTTTTTTACTCCCATTCATTGAACAAACTGTTTCTATAGCGAGAACCAACCCTTCGCATCCCCTACTAATGTATAAAACCCTTTAACCTTCGAAACTTTATCAGCAATCTAATATGCATTATATACAATGACCATTTGGTATATGTCCTGCATTTCTGTATTCTGTCTTGGATGTCTTGATATTTATTTTAAACTCTGGTCTCGACATTACATGTGTGTAGAACTGTTAGAGCACCTAAAACAAACTCAAACATTCAGCCAGTCACTTGAATTAAATAGATGTCTAACTCATTGAAATAAATAAATAAATACAACGCTGAAAGTTCACATAGCTGTCGGTATTTTGGTTTAATTCTATCTGATCTATACTATGTATGTTATGACAAAATATCTCACCATTCATAACTGGCTATACAAGTGCTGTTTTGCGTTTGTTAAAATGCAGTTGTCTAACGGGCAAAATATTACCTAGGTGACAAAAAATATGCATGCAGACAGAAATGCATGAGCAATTTGTCTAAAGTTTGGGCTTGTGCGGATAATCCCGTTACAATGTGAGTGAAGAGTCTCTGTTGGGAGCATTATGGAAATATCGGTTCGTATTTAATGAGGCTGCTCGCATCAGCGGAACACAGCTCAGAGAAAATTCTACCCACAACGACTAAAGCTCCAATAAGGAGACTGGAAATAGGACTCAGCGGAAGGGGAGGTTTTTTTTTTTTTTTTTTTTTTTTTTTTTTAATTCTTCAGATAACGAATGCCACGTTTGTTACTGTACAGTATGAACCAATAACAATGTATGAAGCACGAGGTCCTTTATCTGCCTCGTCTAATGACTTCCCACAGCGGGTTGTTATGATGTGACATCGGGTCTCAGAACAGGGAACTTCCTTACGTTTTCGCTTTCAAAGGAGCTCCATCAAGGTGCATGATTGGCAATTTTCGTCATAATCTGCACATTATTAACATCAGAATTGACACTGTGGAAGCAGTGTAGAGTCTCGGCGCCTATAGCTCCATCGAATTAAGGAAGTCCCTGAACGGCATCGTCATCATCCTCATCCTGGTACCTCAGTAGACACTAAAAGTTGCACAAGCACCGTATTATTCTCTTTAGAGCACGAAAGAGGTGTGTGCTGTCATAATATTTGAAGACGAAAAGTAGGGGTGAAAAAAATTAATGGGGGGGGGGGGGGGGGGTATCTGCTATTTATTTAGCCATATAGTTTTCTCGATGCCGAATCTTTCTTCTTCTTCTTCTTCTTCTTCTTCTTCTTCTTCTTCTTCTTCTTCTTTTTTTTACATGTGGCGCTAGTTCCGGATGTTATTATTTTAATAATTGTTTATATTTTATAATCTTGGATAATGGGTGGTGCTTGGAATGGCTTGGAAAAATGTCCTTAGTACTTTGAATGCGCTAACAACACGATGTTGATTAAAATCAAAAGTAGCTTTCGTTACATGTTCAAGTGTCAAGTTATCTATTGAGGGCACTTTCCTCTCTCTGGTCTGGCGAGGGCACGGCGGTTTTACTCAATACGGCAGCCGAATAGGGTAGAAATCCGCTTTCGGACCTGGGCGCACTCGCCGTGCATGTGAAGTCCGAGCCCGCGCTGCGAGAACTGAGCGCGCCGCCGCTGTGGCAGCTGAGGCACGAGCACGCACTAGCCGACGGTGCGCTCACCGCCGCCGCCGCCGCCGCAGCTGCTGCCGCAGCCGAACTGTTGAGGCCCGCCGGCGACTGGTACAGTCCGGGATGCCGAAAGCTGCAGAGCAACTCCGGACGCGAATACGGATGGGAGAGCGCTCGAAAGGTGTCAAGGGGCCGGATGGAGGTGGCGAATGGTGATGATGCGGCCCCCGAGGCCGCAGCCGCCGCGGCTGCGGCCGTGACGCCCACGTGCGGGTAGTAGTGCAGGGGCATGTGAGAATGGAATGGGTACGGCAGACTTCCGGTGGCGGCTGCGTGCGTCATCATGTAAGTGTAGAAACTGGGATCGGCTGGATGTGGCCAGGACATGGCCAGGCGCTGCCTCTTGTCCTTCATTCGCCGATTCTGGAACCACACCTACACACACACGCGCACACAAACACTGTAAGACTGCGTATTTAGACTGACCCCAATGCTTAAAATCCGATTTCCTTCGCGTATATTTTCCCAGTTTGCTCCTAAATTTGCTTGGAAACTAAAAGCAAAATATGCAAAGAGAGAGAGAGAGAGAGAGAGAGAGAGAGAGAGAGAGAGAGAGAGAGATCTAATTAAACGTTTAAATTATAGCTTGCTAAAAAAAATTATTTGTGAAATGTGGGGTTAGAGCATAGGTAATATAGCTTTAATGGGTTTAGAAAATGACTAATTAGAAATTGCTGTACAAAAAAATGTAACATCAAAAAAGCATAAAAAGACTTAAGCCAAAGTAGCGTAAACTGATCAGTATTCAACCACGCAATACGCGGAATTTAAAAAAAATAAAAAATAAAAAAAAAATTCTTACATTTGAACTGCTTCGCACACCTTATGTTTGGTTCTCAACATTCTCCGAAAATGACCGGTTATATCTGTTTTTCGTGTATTCAATTTCAGATTTGAAAATTGTACGTTGACCAAGTGTTTATATACGTTTAAAACTATTTTTTAAATAATTCTATTTGAATGAAGAAAAAAATGTGTATCCTTTGAGTGGGACGTTTTTAATAGCACGCTTTTCCTAAATTATGAAAAACATGCACATTTAAACTATATATTAAAACATTTATTTTAAAAATTGTATATTCATTTAAAAACGCATTACGTTGTTATTTGAACCAGCAATAGTGAAACGAAATATTACCTTTATAGTTGTTTCAGGTAGGTTTAACGCTGCAGCTAGTTCACATCTCCTGGGTCTTGAAACGTAGTTTTCCCTGTAAAATTCCTTTTCCAGTCTCCCAATTTGTTCCCTAGTAAAAGCAGTCCGGTATCGCCGCACCTGGTCCGTGTTTGAGTTGGTCGAGCTGCCGATGGAGTTTCCGTTATGATTGGAGATAGACGAAGAACCTGAGCTCGAAGTCCCCGAATTACTGTCTGAGAAACCTAACGAACACGAGAAAGGATTATAGACAAGACCTAGACAAATGTTAACACAGTCATTTCGCTACATTAATGTCATAATTCTAAATATGTTGTGATTAAATTACATATGATAATTTTGCGATACATTTCATATATAATTTTGCTATATACTATAGCCCATACAAGTGAAATTTCCCCTAGCTATTTATCTCTGACTCCAAATTAAGTAATGCATTGTTTTTGTTTATGAAAAACAAATCAATAAATATATAAGGCAAATTTATTTATTTATTGTTTTTTTTATATAAATGTGTCAAATATATTTACACATATATTTCATATACACCAAAGAAAAAACATTTTGTACGTTCTATATTAGTAACAGGTTCATATTAGCATTAAATACCAGACAACAACAACAACAAATAATAATAATAATAATAATAATAATAATAATAATAATAATAATAATAATAATAATAATAATAATTGTATCTCACTTAAGTAAATAAATTTCCACCGCTCTAGTTCTGTACTGCTTTTAGGCCAATACACTTTCTGTACTATTAAGGACACAAAATATCATTAGTATAATGTTGAAATGGTAAAACATCAGCATTCACGACTTAAACGAAATAAAGGCCTTTGTGCATTACCTTTATTATTGTTTTCCTTGTGTTGGCTGACACTGTTTGGGGAGCGATGAGATGGGCAGCCCACTTCCACATCGCTATTCATTTCGGAGTCGGTAGAAACTTCAGGATACAGATTTGATTTCTTCCTGGTTTCCGAGGACGAGATTTCCGCAGATGAACTGTTGTCACTAGCGTGGTGGTTTCCGAATAAGCTGTCTATTTCGAATTTGCCTTTGCTGGGTACGTCGCCCAGGCTAGCGTGTAGCGAAGCGGAAGTGATTCTCGGGCTCAGTCGCCCCGCGTGCTGAGAATTTTCGAGGGCCTCGAGTACCGCGTTTCCGTTCGACTCGGACAGGTTCGAGAGCCTCTTGCCTGACACAGGACTGTGAAGCCCCCTTTCCATCAGAATCATCTCTTTTCTTATCCTCTCCATCATGAAGTAGCGCAGAAAAAAAAGCCCAAGTCCCGGCGCCGCTGGTACTCCGATGAATTTGTGGCGTAGCTAATCCGCCGTCAGCTCTGCTACTGGCACTAAATAATATAACACCTTTATGGGTAAGACGAAAGAAAGAAAAAAAAAAACAGACGAATGCCAGTGCAGGCAACGAATGACTGCTCAAAATGACCCGTGCATCCTCTCCGGTCCGAAATGTCATTCATCAAAAAAAGTGGTTCGCGGTATCGTCGTTAAAGGTGCGCGTGACGCTGCTGGAATGATCATTTATTGTAACAGGTTTATAAGCAAATAAATAGGAGCGGGACTGTCAGAGAAATGATGTAGTCGGGCTGAGCTTGCTCAAAGCCTCATATCCAGGTGGAGGGAGAGGGGAGAAGTGAGGAGAGGAGCTGCTGTCCCGTCGCTGATCTGCGTCTGCTTTAGATGGCTCCTGGGTTTGGCCTCTGGGGTGAAATTGACAGTCTGATTAATAAAATGAGTGCGGCAACATTTCCCTCTTCATTTAGGAATATCATTATACTTTGATTCTCTATTGTTCCTCCCTTCTGCTTAGACTCTCGCTCCCCCTCTCTGCCTCCCTTCTGATTCCTTTTTTTCTGAGTAGATTATTTCACTCAGATGTTTTGGACTGAAAGGTGTTGAAGATTTTTACGCTAGGGTATCGGCGTGAGCAGTTTTAGAACGGGTGTTCCTTTAAAAAAAAAAATCGTGTTCATGCTGCTGTCAAATAATCAATCTACTCTGAAAATCACGATATTTATTATCGTGTGTAAGAGTGTAGAATTATACATTTGTTGTAGAAGCAATGGCATTTTAATTTACATGAATTTGTCGTTAAAGAAGCCATAAAGCCACCAGATCTGTTATAATGTCCAAAATAATGTTATATATGTTGCATTGTAAAGAATCCGATTTATTTATAATATTAAATAAATTTATTTTCTTCATATTTTATTACATATTAAAATTCGTTAATCAGTATAGTCTGCATTATTTCTTCAGTACGCCCATTAACTGCATGGAGATCTTTGTAGAAACTCAGATCTTTATATAATCTTCATATAAAATGTGAAATTAAAGGGGAGCAACGGAGTACTTTTTTTTTGGTTTTTATTTTTAAAAAACGTGCGTTTTTTGCTTTCAATATACACACTCTTTTCCCATAAAAATCACAGGTAGTCTATCTATTCGTAACAGAGTGTCATAATTATGCTTTGTTGGAATAGGGAATAAAGTTTATATTTGGTAACAAATGACAGTCCGTTTACACCTGTGGGTTATAAAATGAATGCTGTAATAATCTTTGAAATTCGTTCTGCTGGTTTATTTTTATCTACTGTATTTCGTTTCAAAAACGAAAAAAAGAAAGTTAACCATGTGCGAATTAATATCTAATGCGTATATGGTGTTTAGAGATGAGCTCCGGATCAAGTGTTCACTGGAGTGAGTGGAGTGAGTAGATGGCTTGTGAAGGTGAGGTTAAGTGATAGAACGACGTGCTTTCAGTTTGGTTGAAGATGTTGTGACCACAGAAGCGCTGTCCCGTTCTTTGGCGCCCCCAACAGCTTCTCTAAAGCGCAGCAGGCGTTGGCTAGCCTTCTAGAGCAATTTGTTAAACTTGCAATCACCAATATGATATTAAAGTGATCAAATATTCAACATCTATTAAAAATAAAATAAACGCTCACAAACTACTGTAAATTCAGCTACAAAGAGCAAACATTCCCCCAGTATCTTTAGCTTTGGTGTGCCCTTTAAATCTATATACTCCTTCTTTTTTTTTCTAAAAATGGCGCACTTATATAGCGTTTTTATCCAAAGCGCTTTACACTGTGTTTCATTCACCAATTCACACACACACCAGTGGTATCGGAGCTGCCATTCAAGGTGCTAGCGTGCCATTGAGAGCAACTTGGGGTTCAGTGTCTTGCCCAAGGTCACTTCGGCATGTGGAGTCACGTGGGCCCGTAATCGAACCGCCAACCCTACGGTTAGTGGACAACCCGCTCTACCACCTGAGCCACAGACGCCCCAAGATATTCTAAGAAAATAATATTTAATTTAGGTAATAAGATTAAATTAACGTGCTGGTACAATGGCACACACTGCATTTTGGTAGTATATATATGGTCGGTATAGTAGGCTACTAATAAGTGCGTTAATTTGGCTCTCCATATCAGGAATAGTGTCCTCTTACAAAGAGCAGCATTAGAAATCACGTCAATGTCTTGATAAAAGGCTTGGTCCTTAAATAACACACATGCTATAGCAATATCTAAGCGACTCCTGTCTCAGGTGGCGGATAATAACTAGACACTCTTGTAGGTGTACTGACATTTGTAGCCTAAACTAGTGAATTAATATGCTATATGTATAATACTTATATAAATAAGGATATCCTGAAGCAAATGTGGATATCTTTTCTATTTTATTTTTATTTTTGTATTAGTATTTTTCTATGAACACATTTCTCAACGAATTAAATTGTATTGCTTATTAAAGTGAGTCGTGCTCTCCTGATTTTATTGCACTTGTATGTCAGTACAGTGGTAGCTAACTACAGACTACAGTGTTGTGTACAAGCTAAAGTCCAAACAACAGGCCTTTAACAAGCCTCTGATTTAGTTTCGTTCACCTGTCAGGAAATATTAGCGCTGCTCAGGTTGTTTTAGGCTTATGGTTGAGACGGGTGTCGTCAAACACATTCCATGTAGAGGGCTTGGAAAAGCTTAAACTCAATCTCGAGTTCAAATAACTAAATTCCTGACCGGTGTAAAATGTAGATTACAATTAGCTAAGTGAACCCATGATAGTCAGAAGTGTGCGTTTACGGCTAATTTTAAAAGCCCTCATAATCACTGAAAATGCGATCTGCTTCGGCTTTCAGAGAAGAAAAGCCGCATGTGACACTATGGCAGGATTTTTATTTATTTATTTATTTATTTATTTATTGCCTGTTTATTTATTTTTTTACGAAAAACTTTTTGCAAAGATACGATGTAGCCTATTCAACGTACATTAAATTTTTTGCCTAAACAAAAGACATAATATACCATATTATAGTTTAGTTATTACAGATAAGGTCACGCATTGTATGCTACACATTCTCTAGCCAACCAGAAAAAAAGTCTATGTTCTCGAAACTGTTCCCTACCGCCACCTTTCGCCCCCAAAGGGTAGATTAAGCACCGTTTATGGAAGGGGGTTCAACAGAGCTGCCCCTGCATTAACACAAATATCTTTATCAATGGGGTCTATGTTGTATTTTACATCGTGGCTGAATATTAGATTGACCGTGGAAAACAACGAAAGTGTGTACCAAATTTTTTTTTTTTAAATGCCAGCATTTATTTTGATGGCCTGAAATACCTTACAGGCTAAGGGAATTCTGTAAAACCGGCTACAGTAAAACGCAGCAAAGTTTCCTGTAGAAAGATATAACCGCATAAATGAAATTCGAATCTTTTGGCAAAATTAATTTCCAATTGAAATCAGTGTGCCTCCGTCCAAGCCTAATAATTAAAATTTTATATTAATTTAATAATGCTTCACCAAATTGAGCCATAATAATTTAATCTTAAAGTATATTTTGAAAGTATATACAAGTCATTTTAAATTTACCGTATCTATATAAAAGGGGGGTGGGGTGGGGGGGGATTGCATGTAAGATCGCAAGCAAGCCGCGACGCCTTTGAGTGTTTAAGAACGTAATGTTAGTATTTAATAAAAATTTTAGCGACAGTAGCGAAACTAGCGAAGGTCAGTTGAGCCTCTGTATCCGGACGTTCTGCGCCATTCATGGCATTGATTAAATGTATATTGTGATTGTAAATACTACAGGCGAGGTTTCATAATTTTTTCAAAAAATCTTGAACTTTACATAAGTTGTCCGATCTTGAATTCGAGCGGCCTGATCCCTACTATCTGGAATGGGAAATCCATAGCTTTGTGGAACTTGATGAACTGATCAATGAATGCCCTTAATGTGGACTCATATCGCCATCTAGTGACAAAATTAAACTACTGTCTGTTGGACTCTACGCTCGACGACGGTTTGAGGACTAACCTTCAAAGTCTTCTACCATAAGCTTATATATATATATATATATATATATATATATATATATATATATATATATATATATATATATATATATATATATATATATATAAAGAAGACACTATTCCTGATATGGAGAGCCAAATTAACGCACTTATTAGTAGCCTACTATACCGACCATATATATATACTACCAAAATGCAGTGTGTGCTATTGGACCAGCACGTTAATTACATTTCACCTTTTTACATAAACGAAATAATATTTTCTTAGAATATTTTTGGGATAAGTTAGCACCTTGCATGGCAGCTCTGATACCATTGGGGTGTGTGTGTATCTGGGAATGGGTAAAAGCGCTATATAAGTGCCCCATTTACCATATATATATATATATATATATATATATATATATATATATATATATATATATATATATATATATATATATATATATATATATATATATGTGTGTGTGTGTGTGTGTGTGTGTGTGTGTGTGTGTGTATTCGTGTGTATGTATGACTATATAAACATAGTTCAGTCAAGTATGATTATTAATATGTATGCATAAGCACATCATTTCATATGTAAAGACAAACATTATTTCTGTAAGAAGAATACATACTAAATTTTAAGATATCTCCCATTATCCATGTTTGCATTGCTAATGCAGTATGACTATATTGTCTGTTCCTACAATTTCTCACAGACCCTTTCTTCTTTGGAGATGTACGAATTCAGTTGACATCTATATACCACATAGAAGATGCCCTGCCACTCCAATTACAGAAAAAAAACACAAAGACGGACACACAAACAAACACAGTGGTTGATGGGCAAATAGCCAAACCGTAAGATATACCATAACATGACCGTTCCTAAATATACATCAACTCATTGTTAAAAAGGTGTTGATCCGCTAAAGCGTAGGCCTACTTACTTAATTATATTCGCAAACCTAGGTTATAGAGAGAACCTGAACCTGTACACGTGTAAAAAAAAAAAAAAAAAAAAAAAAAAAAAAGGCCTGTAGACATATAAACGTTGCTTAGGTGTATACTATTTTAACAAGCTTAACAATTCAGCGACTTACATTGTTTCAACTGGTTGATTTTTACTTTGCAGTACGTTCTACTTTTATGCAGCATCAAAGAGTCTTAAGAACCACCTCGTGTCTTATCTATGCTTCTGACCTTATAGAATTCGTTAGGCATTATATTTATCAAAGTTTAGATCAAAGTTAATTTAAAGGCATAAATGTACGTAGGGTTTTTTTTTTTTGGTAGACAAAGAATTGTCACCATGGATGAGGCATTGGTTGCCTGAATTTCACGTTCACTTGTATGTACAAACATATTAAGTCAGTACCAAATGCTCAAATCTGAACGCGGTCTCTTTGGTTTTCTGAACAACTGAATCTCTTAACAATCCTTGGTCAACATAGTTATTTGCATGTCACGTGGATAGTACTAACCAATCATGTTTCAGGTTGTCAGAGTCCTGTAATTAGTTCGGAAAATATAAAAAGCCTTGCTGTCAATTGATTTTTTAATGTTTTGCCCTACTTTACTTGACCGGACTGGATTAACACAGGAGGATGGTTTTAATTACTGTCAGATTAATTGTGCTGGTTGTCATATAAATATGGAGCAGCAGGAGCTAGGCGGGGAGAAAGCCAGTAGAAGTTTTTACACATCTGCGTTTGGAGGGCACTCGAGTCGCTCTTCGTCTTATTTCCTGTCGGATACACTGAACTCTCTGAGCCCCGAGCCTCTATCGTCTTATGTATCTTTTCCCAACGCAGCGTCTTGTACCAACTCGCAGGTTGCTTTTGGGTGTCACTTCGCCAACAGTTTCTACAGTTGCAAAGCTCCTCCAAGCGCTGTGTTTCAGCAACGAGTCATGAACCACCACAGTGTTAATGGGAAAGTATATGGACACTTGGCTGATAAACAAGATGTGATGGATTTCAGTAGAGCCGCAATACACTGCAGTGAAGGTCCGACCCGGGTTCGGGACGTTGGTGTGTATCAGGGCTATGCAGGACCCTATAGGATCCCTGGATATATTGATGTCCCTGTAGTTCAGCGCGCCAGGACCAGAGATCACAAACATGAAAGTCATTTCGTAATGGAGGACTGCGAGCCCTGGAACTGGTCGAGCAGTTGGAACAACCAAATTTATTGTCCGAAAGAGCAAACGGCCAGCCCGCATATCTGGAAATCGTCACTAGCAGGTAAGACGTATACTGTAGGCCACATTTCACGTCCCTTTATGCCTACAACGATCTAGCACGCCCAGTAATGATCTCTGCATGTTTGAAAATGCAGTGAATGCAATGAATAAATTTGATGATAGGCTAGTTTCATTGCCATACTTGTAAGAAGCAACAAACTGCATTAGACTATATGTATAAGCAGTTTACTTGTTCAGCTGATTAAATATTTACATTTTTAAGAGGATTTCCATTTTCCAGTATAGAAGTAGATTGCAGTTACACACTAGAATTATAGATATGTAAATTGTACATATGTATATAAACATGTGTATATACACCTATGTATGTATGTATGTATGTATGTATGTATGTATATATGTATGTATGTATGTACACACACACACGCATGTATATAAACATATACTGTTAGCATTATGCAAAATTATATTTTATTAATGTTATTTTATTAGTAGTAGGCTGCTATATTCTTTTAGTATATATTTGCAGAAGACACAGCGCCTGATACCGGCCCTTTTCTTCGGCGCGGGAGGAAGAAACGGGTTCCCTATACGAAACTGCAGCTGAAGGAACTCGAGCATGAATACACCATTACAAAGTTTATTACCAAAGAGAGGCGACGACGGATAGCCTCCTCGACTAACCTGTCAGAGAGACAAGTCACTATATGGTTTCAGAATCGCCGTGTCAAAGACAAGAAAATTATTTCAAAAATATCTAAAGACTTTGAATCTTTTTAAGAAATTACCACCTAAACTAATTTTATACTCAATTCAATGTCGTTAATGTTCTGAAGCTCCTTATTTGTAGAAATGTGTCAAAATGTGCTGTACGTTTGATCGATATATCAATTTTAAAGGCTTTAAATATATTATTGAATAATTAGTGTTGTTCTGCAAGAACCACTATTATTTTAGACACATGATCTTAAGGGTTAAGGCTACTGAAAAGACATTATATACGCTATATATTAATCCTACGATATAAGTTTATTCTATGGTAAGGCAATTCCGGTTTATACACTTCGGTTTTGTTTATACAGATGTTATCAATGATTTGCTTCAATGTTTTCTCAATAAAGTGTCATTACATCATTTGTGAATGATTGTGATTCTGTTCAGATATAAACAACAACGCGTGCACTTGAAGATCTTGAACCCATGAGGAATGTTATAAGGAAACAGAAAGTTATTTATTAAAGAAATAATGTTTGATATTGCAACAGCATGTAATACACACCCTAGATTCAACCACGTATACAACTGAAACGTTTGTGATTTGTCTTTATTTTGTAAAAACATGAAGCAAGTTGATGAATGACATATTTGTAGTGATTTGGAAATTCACAGTGTAATCATTTTTGTTATGTTATTTTTGCTTAGACCAAATTTGGCATTGGTCTGCATGGTACAGTCCGTCTTGAAGGCTCGTTGTACAACATAATTTAACAACATACGTTTTCCCTGTTCCAAAAACACCAGATCCAACTGACGGAGGGCTTGTCGAAGATATCATGAGGTGGATCAAGTGTGTTTGGAGTAGGGAAAACGTTGAGATACCAGGAGTCTGGTTGAGTTTTTCGCAATATAAATAATGTCAAGTAGCATGTTGTAATTGATTGCTATAGCTCTACACTGGGGGAAACCTCGTGTTTAGATTATCATGTTTAAAAAAAACGTGCATAAGTGATTAAAAATGGTCATTTACATACTCTGAAATTTCACAAAATTTCTGAAATCCTGAAAAGCAGCAGAATCTTTGCAACAAGCTCTTTTTCCTCTTAAACTGTTATATACAGTATTTTAAAATTCTCAGTACCTTTACGACTGTCTATAAAATAGCGTTTTCGGATAATTTTCTGAAATTTACACTCAAATAGCGAGTATCGTCTTTACCGTTGACCTTGAGACACGTTATCAGTGGCGACCTTGACTGATAAGTCTGAGTGCCATAACTACCGAAAACCGCCTCAATTTGTGGAAGTTTGTTTCCATCTACCGGCTATATAGTGCAATTACAGCTCAGCAGTGGTTCAACGAAAATGCCATTTAAAGATTAATTTAATAACGGGGTGTTGTATTCAGGAAATGAGAGACACTTCTCATTTACAAACCAGAATGGCCGAATGAAGACTGAATTCCTGTAAGTGCATACGAAAACACCCAACAACTGTGGCTCTAAACTATGGCTTCACATTGGTTTCCTTTATCTTTGTCAATTAATATCACGATTGTCAACAAAACCAACAAATTTGTATCCCCTTGTGTCCAACAGGGACTATATTATTCCATTTAAAAAGTAAGTCGGGCTGTCGCTACAAAACATCCTTGCAGTTAAATGCACTTGGACTTGTTTTTGCTAAATGTATGTCTGGACTTTGACCTTGAACTGAGTTATTGTATTGTCAGTGAATCTGACTCGTTTTCCATTAAATAGATAGGATAACTTGTGCCATTCCTCGAACTGTCGAGCAAACGAAAGGAGTGTTATTTAAAAAAAAAAAAAAAAAAAAAAAAGTAATGTTATTGCTAGACTCGTAAAGGCTGGGAGGCTGAACCGTCTCTTCTCTTTCCGGCGCGTTTACGATTCATTCAGTCTGCTCTTGCTAGGCAATAATTTGTAACGTTTGGAAAAAGCCACCCGAGGTAAGGCAAAAATCTATTGAAATATTTTGTTGTCACCCTTAATATTAGGCATATTAGATACTGAATTTAACGTCTAGTGGTTGTACAGTGTCGAAGTAAAAATCTTGCTCGGCCATTCATATTTACATATAAATGTGAATTTGCTAAAAAAAAAAAATACTTGAAATATTTGTTATTTGTTGATTAAGATTTTGTCATCACATTGGCCCAAATGCATTTCCCTGTTTTTTTACATACTTAAAATGTAAATTAGTAGTATGTGACATCAGATGTGGCATTATTATACCAGATATTTCACCATACGCAACATGTCGGGAAATTCAGTTGTAAGACCATTATTAAGGTAAGACCTTTGTAAGACCATTATTGTATTATTATTTGTAAATAATTCTGTCAGTGAAAATTCCTTCTAATTCGATCTTTGACTCAATACGCCATAATTAGTCATTTTCACAAATAAATCGTCCTCGGTAACATACCGTGTGATTATGTGTAATAGTATTTCGAGAGGAAAGTTGTGTTTAAAAAATTGTATATTATATTTGCTGATCATTTTTATAGAAAATTATACCGATGAATTTGACTAACGGAAAAAGAGAAAATAGGACCGAAGGCGCAATGAAAGATTGAAAGATGAAGATCAAAGATGCCTTTCTTATAGGCCTGTGGCCCTCTTATTTCTTTAGGTTACTTTTGTTTTCAAAACACATCGAATAGGCTAATAAAAAAAACACTCGTCGCATAAGTATGTGGATACATACATAAACATAAATATGCTAAAATGCCTGTAGACACAAGACTCTGCAAAAATTGCATGATAAAACTATAGGAAAAGCTGCTTAAGATAAAGGTCTTAAGCATCGTTTAAGGGCATTCTAGGTTAGTAAATAATAATAGTACAGGAAACGCAATGTTTAAATGAATTGAAAATAAATAAATTAATTAATAAATTAATAGGTAAATAAATAAATAAATTAATTAATTAATTAATAATAATGATAATAATAATGATAATAATAATAGCGAGAAGAAGAATAAAAAGTAGAATGAGAAGAGGTTATAGAAATACGTCGTTTCTTAAAATTTGTTTATTGTTATTTTATTACATGCAATAACATGTTACAAAATCATACAGAATACGTATGTACTGAGATAATTGTAACATTCTCATTCTTATTGCAATTTTTGTTTATTAAAATAAATCAGGACTTGTTTTAAAGTGAATCGGGCGAAGTTGAGGGTGGGTGGGTGTCGTTAGTAATCAGTAAGCTAATGGAGAAAAAAATAATAAAAGAATACTAAAAGACTTAACTTCTACATTGTATTATATTATCGAAAGCAATTTACAGTCGCAGGCTATATTGCTCTTAATGTTATTGCCATATAATGCGTTGTAATTTTAAAAAAAAGAGAGAGAAAATTTCTTATGAAAGCCACAATTTAGTTTTGTTAAACATCATTTACATAGACAAGAAACGACGGTCAACTGCCTATTTAATGGCTTTTCCAAAAAAAAAGACGTAGCTTGTGTATTACGTTGTGTAGTGAGCTGGGGCAAGGGCGGGGCCGGACGCCGTTTGTTTGCATATCACGTGACTGTGAATTAACAAATCAACAATTACTGACTTTTATTCTTTTAGGGGTAAAATAAAATCGCTTGTAAGAATTGTGTGGGTGAGCTCCTCAGAAATGTGTGAGCACAATTTTCTTAGTTCTGGCTATGTTAGTCCTATGTTGAATTATCCAACTGCGGATTCGTTGACTTTCTCCAACTGGCCCAATGGCGCCCATCCGTCCGGACTCGCGCAGCTCTACAGCAGGAGAGAGGTGTGTTCACTCCCGTGGACTTCCCCAAGTTCGTGCACAAATCCGCCACAGAGCCTCGCCTTTAGTGGCTATTCTCAACCGTTTATTACTAACTCAGTGGCTGTGACTGGCCATAGCAAAGGAGGCTCCTGTAAATACCACGTCCAAGATGCAAACCACAAATCAGAGTTACCGGACAAACACACGACAGCGTTTACCGGTGAGCATGGGATAACAGCAACTGCCAGCTTTAGCAAATGTGACTTTTCAGACTTGGACAAACGGTTGCAAAACACGGTGGCACAGGCTGGGGTGAATTCCAACAACCATGCGATAATCGATGGCACTGTACAGCTTGCACAGTCCACTGTCCCAGTACAGCCCACATCGAGTTCTCAGAACACCAGTGCAGACGGTATGGTACTACTTCTTTAACTGTTAAGGGAGTTATGGTCTGTCTATATCAAATTGCTATTTTTCATTTATGGCACTAGATGCACCAAGATGCCTGTTCAGTCTGCCTTTTTCATTTAAACAGGACGTTTAATTACTAGTTTCCGTTTCTTTTTTAACATCTGTCCTATTAAATATTTGCACTAGCAATTTGTTGTTTCCAAGAGGAATATGTTATATGAAAATGCTGTAACATATTCAGGATTAAATGTGTTCATAACCAGTTTACAACAAAGGGAACAAAAAATACTCATGTCTCTTTTTTTTCTTTCAAGGGTTCCCTTGGTGTCCTGTACAAGTGAGAGTCAGAAAGAAGAGGAAACCTTACACAAAGCCACAGCTGGCTGAACTTGAGAATGAATTTGTGATCAACGAATTCATAAACCGACAGAAACGGAAAGAGCTGTCAGATAGACTGGACTTGAGTGATCAACAAGTAAAAATCTGGTTTCAAAACCGGAGAATGAAAAAGAAGCGTTTATTAATGCGCGAGCATGTTTTCTCAGTGCACTGAAGAAAAATCAGTGTTTCTCTTAATGGTGACCACAGTGTTGCTCCTCACCTTGGCAATGATTTCCAAAGTGATTTAAGAAGTTTAATACACCTGTATTTTTACGATACCATTGTAAGGATACGAAGAAATATTGTAATATTTATTTACGGCAGATACTGGTCTAGCTGATCACGAGAACATATGTCAAATTAGTCCCCACCATAATAACATTTTTTGACGTAATCGGCAGTAGAAAAAATTACAGGACGCCATGCATTAAAAGTAAAATTAAAATGCAACTTTGCTGTAATGTCATGGAATCTTTTGTGTTTTTTTTCTTCATCTATCCAAAGATTCTGCCTATTTAAATTGTAATGTAAGCTGTCCCACTTCATTGTAAACTCACGAAATACGTGTGTATTTTGAGTTTTTCGTGCGTCCTGTGTGTGTGTGTGTGTTTGTGTGCGTGCGTGCGTGCGTGTATGCGCACGCTTGTGTGTGTGTGTTTTAAACTAACCCTGTTTTCTAATGAAAATCCTTGATCTGGAAAGAGAGCGTCAGCCTGGCGAGTACAAGCTCAAGTTTGTAAATAAACAATCAGGTGAATTCCAAGTTTGGGTGGTAACTACGTTTCCTCACACAAACTTACTTTTAAGGAGGGAGCTGACTTATTGTAAAGAAGGGCAATCTATCTTAAACTTGAAACAGACTGCACATACGTAAACTTTTGTTGTCTAATACGTGTGCTTCACATTGCTATATTGCACACACACACATACACACACACATTATATATATATATATATATATATATATATATATATATATATATATATATATATAGAGAGAGAGAGAGAGAGAGAGAGAGAGAGAGAGAGAGAGAGAGAGAGAGAGAGAGAGATACACACACACACACACACACACACACACACACACACACACACACACACACATATATATATATATATAGATAGGTAGATAGATAGATAGATAGATAGATAGATAGATAGAATTGAAATTAATTATTTTGTTATTGTAATACATGTATCTAAAACATTATGCTGTGCGTTTGATCTGTCTTAACTATGCCTTTTTTTCTTGTGATATTTTGAGCAAATTTTGAAAACAAATATGCTATTAAGTCAATACTATATTATCCAAACATAGTCTGGTATTTATACTGGTGTGTGAAGGTGCATAGGCTTTAGTGGCCTAATATTATATGGCCTAGTGTTATGTTATATAAATGCAATATGAGAAATATTATTATGCTTCCACTGGCCGGAAGTCTATTAAAAAGTGACACTGAACACTTTGATATTTGTAATATCAATCTGTGTAAATGTGGATATAGAGTTATTTTGGTATTTGCTATGTTAGAATAGGCCAAATGAATCTCAATCTTGTAAGAAAAGAAAGAAATATAAACTTTTTTTTTAGAAGAAGAAGAAGCCTTTATTTGTCACATATACATTACAGCGCAGTGAAATTCTTTTATCGCATATCGCTGTTATAAGCAACAAAGTTTGAGTATATTTAAGCGAATCTACTCGTATTTTACTTTATACATAACTACGTTTTCAGACTCACCATACTCATCACTTTAAGGATATCGTGAGAACATGTTCTGTTTTTTTCTTAAATATTAAATAATACTTATCTAATATTAATACCATAGATAGGCTTTTACAAAAGCAATAAATGAAACATTAATGAAACTGCGCTGTACTTCTAGTTTAATAACCTAAAAGGCTTTATTGACACACGCGGAATATAATTTATTATTTTTTTCTTTAAACTAGGAGAGCGAGACAACGTCTTTGCTGGCGCGCGCCAGAACGGGGATGCCATAACAAAGTTAAGGTCAAGTTAGTCTTTCGCCTATCACAATAAACACACAAATACACACATTATTTCAAAAGAATACATTTTTGGGTGGGTTATTTAAAAACTTTATTTCATATATTATTATTAGTAGTAGTAGTAGTAGTAGTAGTACTAGTCTAGTTGCTAGTAGTAGTAGTAGTAGTAGCAGTAATACTGAGTTTATAATAATTAAAATGCAGATCGAATTCTTTGAAAGATTTGCCCCTTGTAATCATTTAAAGAAACGTAGATACACAGCGCAAACATCCGTGTGGCTGTGATGTGATGTTATTTAAAAAAAAAAAATTATTATTAATTTAGTTTTCATTTTATTTTTATTTTTATTTCATTTTACATTCAGCTTAATTTTGTTATATTCGGTTCACTACAGTAAAACTGTGGTGAATATAATTTAAGGTATTTTGGGATAATTAGTATTAACATCGTGTTGTCTGCGTAAATGCTTATATTGATATTAGATTTGTTTTAAAAATCTTTTTGTAAACTAGGTAGCCGTAGCTTCCATAGCTTGGCTTCTGACTTTTTTCCCCCCAGACTGTTCTTAGTGGATGGAAATGTGGCTATATGTGTAATATATTTTCTTTTGTTTGGCTTGCTTGGAAAGTACAAGTAAATTCAATCAGGACTAAAGCTACACCCATTAAGCTTTCATAGAAATCGAGTTGAGATACATTCAATAAACGAAATAGCAAAAAATTAAACTGTACGGTTTTATAAATTGGATTAAGTAAAACCTAAATAATATACTTTTTAGTAATAAAATATATTTTAGACATTATGTAACTTTTGGTAGTATTAGCAATTGTATGAAATATTCAATACGTTTTGCTTTCTTGGCTCCAGTGTAGTCAACAAATTCTTCCACACAAGACAGTAAAACCGGGCTCATCCTTTTGTCTGAGCAATAAAATGATTTAAGTGCTGACGGTTATTGTAGATTGCCGGCTGCCTTTCAGGCCTCAGACGTTCAAAGCCAGAAGAGTTGTTTTGGACTTGGCAGTGTGAATCCAGCGTAGCTCCCGTTTCAGGACATTTTTCTTTGTTTAATTGATACGATGCAACGTTCGACAAAGATTATTCAGCAGCCGAAGCTTGGATTTTCTACTAAAACTCTAAAGTAAGTCCAACCTAGATACAATAGGCTATTTCTATTTCTATTATTATTATTATTATTATTATTATTATTATTAGTAGTAGTAGTAGTAGTAGTAGTAGTAGTAGTAGTAGTAGCAGCAGCAACAGGAGTAGGAGCAGAAGTAGTGGTAGTAGTATTAAATTCTTCGGCGTCTAGGCTATACAGTTATCAGTAATTTTTACAAATTGGTTTTAGGAATAAGGCTACGTTTTCCCTTTGAATAAAACTTACTTCTTTCTCCCTTTAGAAACAGTAAGAAAACATATACTTAAAGATTCGCATTAAAGTAAATAACTTTAAACGAGTTATCTGCTTCCGTTTAAAAAAAAAACATGTTGTAGAGCTTCCTTAAAACTATTCTCCAAAACTAAAGTGTTAGAACAATAATGTATTGTGAATTGCTGTTAAAGCCAATGCCCGACGCGAAAAAGAGACGAAGGAAAGTACATATAGACTATTGTAACTGTGGAGAAAGTATTACAGTTTGATTAAAATCAGATCGATCGTAAGTCTGTATGCTAATTCAAATCTCCTATAGAAGGATCAAAAAACATTTTCCTGTTTATAAAAACCACAGATGCTCGTCAAGGGTAAGGCGTGGGTACCTGTGGAAAGAAAAACTAGATATTATAGATATTCTTAAAAGTCACGAAAGTGATCCTTATTGAATTCTCAGCAATGCAGATTCAATAATCTGAATAAAATGTTACAAAATGTACTTAATTTGTTGTAATGTGTAATGCTTATATCTCGAGCAAAGTGTATTTGGTAACCTAGCACTTCAGCGATTGTTTAGCCTACTAATGCCTTGTTTATGCACATGGGGAGTTTCAGAAAACGCAGGCAACCAATAATTTGCCGTGTGCTTTTGCCTATGAGCTGCTCGAGACAGTTCCTAATGACTGATATTGATATATGGTAATTTCTTTACCGGATCACATGACACAATTACCTCAAGAATCGATCAAGATGAATTGCACGTCAGCCTACGTTTCCGATTTTTTTTCTCCCTCACGACTCCTGTCCACACGCCTATGGTGCAATAGATGTACAAAGTTTAACACAGTCGAGTTGCCTGTTCGTGCTCTCTAACGCCAAACCGAGATATGACGGACTACGATGATCGCGGCAACTGCGCGTCCAATATGTATTTACCGAACTGCACGTACTATGTGTCGGCGCCTGATTTCTCTACTGTGTCGTCGTTTTTACCGCAGTCCACATCTTGTCAAGTTAATTTTCCATACTCTTCCAATATAGCTCAAGTCCAACCTGTTCGAGAAGTGGCTTTCAGAGACTATGGACTGGATCACCCGAGCAAATGGCATTACAGGGGCAATTACGCTTCCTACTATTCAACGGACGAGATAATGCACCGAGATCTGCTTCAGTCATCAAACAGGGCGGAAATGATTTTTAAAAATGAGTCTGTGTACAGCCATCACGGCGGCACGAACTCCGCGTGCAATTTTTTCACCAACGTCGGCCGAAACGGAGTACTTCCTCAAGGCTTTGACCAATTTTTCGAAACTGTTAACGCTGGAAAGCCCAACCCTGAGTCTTCTAAACAAAAGACTGAGCCTACGGTCCCCGGAGATGCCGCATGTAATAAAGTGTCCTCAGATAGCACGGATCAGACAGAAAGAGACGCTGAAACCACAGAGGAAGAATCTCCACTATCAACATGCGAACAAGAGGGGAAGAACAACGGCTCAAGTAGGTACACATTAAACGGCACTTAAAGCTGCTAGACCACTTTGTCGGTTCGGTTTTATGTGCAGCTTTATAAGCATGCAAAGGTTTTTACATACCCAATACGACTAGCCTTGCTGTTGTAAAACAATTTTTATGATGGGAAAACAGTGCTGGGGCATATGGCAATGATGGTGGCGAGTTGTGTATTACTGAAATTAATCACAAACTGATATACATGTATAAACGACTACACTTACTTGTCATATACCCTATCGGCCCGTGAAGTGCATTTAGTGCTGCAACTAAACCCGTGTCTATTTCTGTACTTCCGTGTTTCATGAGTTTGTAAGACTAAGTTAATTAGGTTAAATAGAATACTGGACTAACCCAAAAGATTTTAACAGAAAGTTGCGCGCTACTCCTAGAAACAAAAAAAAAAAAAAAAAAAATAGCTTGTTGACATGCTTTTGGGCGCGCGTATGCGTACCGGTTTGTGTCCGCGTAATATGAATGTGCTTTCATTTGTGCATGGGTTACTTAGGTCGTTACTTTATTGTGTATGTGTCCATCTGTTGTTCGACCGACGAGAAAGGAAATTAAAAAAAACGTGTATCTGTATATGAATTATTATTATTATTTAGTTAGTTAGTTAGTTATTTGAGGCCATTGCAGAAAACGTCCAGCTTCACTTGATCTTAAATTATTTAATGGCAACCAGTTAAGTGGTTGCATAACTAAGTTAAGCACACTTACATTTTAATTGCATTGTTAACTAAGCTATGTTTCTTTTCTTTTTCTTTTTTTTGTAGGTACAAAGTCCAGAAAAAAGAGGTGCCCATATTCAAAATATCAGATCCGAGAACTTGAAAGAGAATTCTTTTTCAACGTGTACATAAATAAAGAGAAGCGCCTCCAGTTGTCAAGAATGCTAAACCTTACAGACCGACAAGTGAAGATCTGGTTCCAGAACAGAAGGATGAAAGAAAAAAAGCTCAACCGAGACCGTCTCCAGTACTTCACTGGAAACCCTTTATTTTGAAATCATTTTAGCAGACCACGGTCATGGCTTTCACCGAGTCATGATTATGTATGCTATTGGGACATTATGCATTCAACCGAAACAGATACGCAAGCTAAACTGTTAGGTCTGATGTATACTTTTAACTATGCAAACATTTTGGTAGCCTATTAAAACAATGAACTCTTACCTCTGTGAAAATTATATATATAACAAGCAAACATTCTAAAAAAGAATGGTACCGAACGGTCGACAATCTTTTCTTGTTCTGTTGTTTAAATGTGATTGCTACAGAAACGTAATCGTATTGGTTTTATTTGTTTGTTTGTTTGTTTGTTTTTTTATTTATTGCAATTTTCATGGTACAAGGCTAAGTAAGTCACTACAATTGCAGTAAGCAAAACAATTTTTGATTACAATAATCAATGCGTGTTTCCATTAGTGTAGACTTGTGTATGCATTTGTTTCGGTAGCATGCAGTGTATTGGTGTAGTAAATAAAATATGAATATTCCAGAATTCTTTGAACGTCTTTTAAGTAATAGCTTGTATTTTGTGTGAGGGAATATGCTTGCTGTTGTTTTTTAATTAAATATATTTGTTTTAAAAACGTTTCAAACATTAAAAGAGAAATGTGCATGTAAATTACTAAGCATATTCTTTAAATAAACTTCTTTACACTTTCCCGGTCATTTTAGTGATATAATAGTTTAGTCTGTCGACGCTTTAAGGGTGCAGAAACAAAATCATCACTAAGACTAAACGCGTGAAAACCTATATAGGACAGACGCTCGAGTTTTTGTTCTTTTACACTAAAAGGGTGTTTACCAAACCTTGAACCGCGTCTAGACGTTCAATAAAGCCTAGCTGTAAAGGTCTAAATTGGGGCCTATTGTACCCTCTGGTCAGTCCAAATGCGACGTTGGCCATAAAGTCTGCACATTCTTTTCTAGAATGAGATGTCGATGTACACAAGACCTATAGATTTAGACAGAAAGTAGTATTCTCAAAATGAATCAATAACGCCGATGAAAACTGGACACTAAATTTGGTAAGTTTTGGAGCGCTGCATCATCGTTGCAGTAATGACATTTGTGTCAAAGGTAAGACATGAATATTGACAACATGGGGATCTTGGGTAAGTATGGAAAACGTGGATAAAAATATGAAAATCGGGTTTGAACTTCCGTAATGTCAAGGTCGCCAAGTAAAATATAGGCGCCTTTTTCGTTGTTCTCGTTGAGAAACTACGCCCTCCGAGAAATAAAACACTGCAGCATGAGCCAACATGGCCGCGATGCGCTACGCTTCCTTCCATTCAAGGCCAGCATTCCTCAGCCTGCTACACGGTCTAATCATAGCAAGGGTACAGCTCTCTGATTTAAAATGATGCAAATATAAATATATTTTACTTTATCTCGAAGCATTTAATTTTCAATTAGAATACCTTGAAGATCGAAATACTCATTGAGACCTTATACACTTACGTTACACTTATGTGAGCTAAACACAATGTCAGTATTAAACACGAGTTTTGTTTTTCTGACCAAAATAATGTTAAATAGACATAAGTAACACTTTTCCTACTCCTTTTAAAAAAGTTTTTTTGTTTTTGTTTTGAAGCAAATGCTCCCTACAGACGAAGACCTAAATCGAATTGTAAAACAAACAAGCAAACAATCAAAAAATCCCTGAAATGTATTCTCAATCTGTTACAAGGGCTCGTGTCGCAAGTGGATGTTTGACAAATACAATAGGCCATATATAGTTTCTAGAATTTTGCCAATAACATCTTTTTATATGGTAATTAGGCCTACATATTAATTTGTTCATTCATTTATTTGCACATAATAATGTGAATGGTGGGGTAAACGGAAAAAAATATATAATATTAATTACTTTATATTTATGGATTGACTTTTTGGAAAGAAATGATTGTTTTATCATAATAACATGCTTAGATATAGTTCTAGTTCTATCGGTTATATCTGTATGGTTTTCTAAACAGATTATTCAAGGTATGATAGTAATACATATAACTACAGTGATTGCAAGCAGTGTTAAGAGATCATAATGAAATTCTTCTATGCAATTATTCTAAACAGCTGCATGATTGTTAATGTTAACATTAAATTTATCTATGGGAGTTCTTATTTTTGGCCAAATTTGTAAAATTATTATTTAATTCTGTCTTATTCGCTTTAGACGTTAGTATAGTCAGTCGCCACGTGGGGGCACACTTACAACAGTTTTGGAGTAGGCACTGTGGATTTCAAGTGTTCAGTATGTAACAATGACTGTGATCTTGGGAGAAAGTAATTTGTTTCAAAGTGTCTGGGATTCCGTACAATCTGCTTTTTAAAATTGGGTTACAATACTTCGGGATTTAGGGGAAAAGTAATTTATGTTGTACTGCATATTTAACAAAGCGTCATAAGCAGTTTAGAAGGTTTTGCTCACCGCTGTTATAAATATGTGTGTGTGTGTGTGTGTGTGTGTGTGTGTGTGTGTGTGTGTGTGTGTGTGTGTGTGTGTGTGTGTGTGTGTGTATTTTCAAGTAATTTTTAATTTTCTAAATAGTTAGTAAATGTTTTATTTATTTGATGAAATTAACCTGTAACAGATTATTCAAGTTGCCTTAGCTCACGATTCCGAGGCGTCTAAAGAAACGAAAGAAATATAGGTCATGTCGTGTCTGAATTTTCGCATTTGTCAATTGTCGTATTTGAATAGCAATTCGATTTATAGACAGTGTAATACAAAAAAAAATCTAAATAAATAAAAGCTACTGGAATGTCATTTTACCATACTAAAATTCTGATGAATATATATTATATTATATTATATTATATTATATTATATTATATTATATTATATTATATTATATTATATTATATAATGCCACTTTCAGTTTCAGTTGAAAGAATACTTGTCAGTGGTTTAAAATATTTATCGAATATAAGTGTGCTATACATTTAGTTTATTAGTTTGTTTTAAATTAATCAGATACAACTGCATAGCTAAGCAATGTATTGTCTGAAATTACGGCATTGTTGCATATACAAGTGCAAAATAATTTTTTAAAAAAGTATAAAGGCCATCATTGAGAAAAACAGCAGGATTAATAGTGTCAAGACTAGCACTCTAGTTTGAGCTTTTTTCTTTGTCAAGAATAAGCAATATATGCATCGTATAAAGTTAATGAACAAATAGCATATATATATATATATATATATATATATATATATATATATATATATATATATATATATATATATATATATATATATATATAAGTACAAAATAAATTGTTAGGTACATGCAGTCTCCTTTTGTTTTGATTCTCAATACGGCCCTGCAACATTTATGTTATTATTAACTATAATAAGCATATTAACAATGTATATCTATCAAAAATATTTCAAACGTTATAAAAATCCTTACGCTATTTTAGGCAACATAATTTTATTTTAGCAAATACATTATAAATGTACTTTTAAAAATATGATTTCATTCCACACCTGTGTCATTTCAAGCATTTTATGATGGGTAACTATTAAACGGTTAAACTTGAACATGCATCACATCACAATGATATATAAATAACTCTAGCGCATTTATCATTCATGTGCCTTGAAAAAATTTATTTAAATTTACAAGCGACTCTTATCAAAATAAGCCGTTGATTTGGACAAATCAAATAATTATTATAAATAAAATAATTATTACGCAAATTCTCAAGATTAATTCATCATAATACACGAATCATGATACAGTTTAAAAGTTCGATTACACATACCATTGCCAGATTTAGTAATGA
The DNA here is from genome assembly GCF_001660625.3 of Ictalurus punctatus. Lineage (NCBI taxonomy): Eukaryota > Metazoa > Chordata > Actinopteri > Siluriformes > Ictaluridae > Ictalurus > Ictalurus punctatus. Next base: position 24,279,330 of record NC_030421.2, read on the forward strand.
TTTTAATATTTTTGGCAGGACAAAACCAATAAACCAAAAGAGAAACATGAAAATTATTTTAAATTAAACACAATTATTGCATTCAAATAATGTCCTTTTTGTTATTGCTGCTGCTGCAGTAGTAGTAGTAGTAATTGTTGTTGTTGTCGTTGCTGTTGTTGTTATTCGAAGTGGTAGTGATGGAGGTGCTGATTCCTCTCAGAATTAGTAACTGATTTAGTTGTGAAAAGGAAGCTACTCTTTGAACTAGGCCTATGACTCCACAATAGACTTCCAGAAGAAGGGCATGGGAATCAGCGGTCGCAGGTGTATGTTACAAATGAATATGACAAATTAGCCAGCGCAAATATGCACGGTAACCAAGGGAAATATGTATGAAAATATTCAATAAAAAATTAATATCATATTCATACGTTAAGCGTTATAGCCAATTAAATTTTGTTTTTAAAATATGCACTCATAAAGGAAACAGCCTATATCCATTCCCTGCCCAGTGAACCCGTACAATATCCTGCGTTTAGTAATGTATATTAGCAAATAATATGTATTTAGTAGCCATCTTTCTTGTGTTGCACCTGAAGGAGTCCACATAACAAAGAAATGCGTGTTCACGAGCAGAGTTTAGTCAGTAAAACTCAGTACAGATGCATATCTGTACACCACATTTTTGCATTTTCTTTATTATACATGTAGAGCAGATAGAATTGATAAAACAGCCTTCGTCTTTGTCCGTCTTGAAACCAATTTCAAGTCCGTGTTCTAGGTGTCGCTGTTGACCACGACTGAAGCTCCAAATAATGTGTTTGTGCGCACACGTGACATAGAAGAGCCTGCGTCTCAAGGCCATTTTCAAATTTCATTGGTGAGATTGTCATGTGGTTGCAGAGAGACCCTCCGGGTTACGCGGGATTGTTTTGCTAGATATGTCAGCTTACAAAGGACATCTCTCTCTTCTTTAAAATCTCTCCAAAATGTCCTATCCCAACAGCTCTCCCACTGCTAATACGTTTTTGGTAGATTCTTTAATTGGGGCTTGCAGAACAGACAATTTCTATTCCAGCAGCAACATGTATGTGCCATCCAGTGCAGAATTGGGAAGTTATGGAATGCAAACCTGTGGACTCTTGCCGTCTCTTGGCAAACGGGGGGAAGTAAACCAAAATATTGGCATGAACGTGCACCCGTACATACCTCAGCTTGATAACTGGGTAGATCCGAACAGATCTTGTCGAATAGAGCAAGCGTCTAACCAGATTCCCACTTGCACATTTTCCCAGAATATAAAAGAAGAGAGCAACTGCTGCATGTACTCCGACAAGAGAGCAAAGGTCAGCTCGTCCGAGATGCCCGCATACTCCAATCTGATCTCCGAGGCGTGTACGGTGGACGGTCCAGAAATTCCGGTCCCGGGTTATTTCAGACTAAGTCAAACATACACGACGGCTAAAAGCCAGGACTATAGTCACGAGACCAGCACTCCGAACACGTTGATGCAGCTGAACCGGCTGACTCCTAAGCCGCACACCGTGTCCTTTGTCGAAGCGGGAAAAAAGGTGCCGGAGATTGAGGAGGAGGAGACGCGCAGCCCGAGTCCGGACAACACGGCGAGTACTCAGGAGGAGAAGAGTAACACTGCCGAGGCGCCTGTCTCCAGCCCGGAATTGCCACACAAGGAAGCGAAAGGTGGGTACAATAAAAAGATTTAATCGCGTCGCGCTGTAATACGAACGCTCCAGCATCATAAAACCCAATATAAAACACAAACAACCCCGAAAGTCGTAATGTTTAATGAGAGGCTTACTCGGGTTGCAGTAAAAGACTTTACAGGAAACGGTGCCGCGCGCTAACATTAAATAGCCTACCTTTTGTTGCGGTCCCTTTAAAGCCTTTTTCTTTCTTTCTTTCTTTCTTTCTTTCTTTCTTTCTTTCTTTGGATAACTTAAAAGTGTAGTCTTATCTTTACAACACAAAGATTTATTTTATTGTTAATTTGAAAATGTATATTTTTTTCAGCGTTTACAATTGGCATCATAAAACTGGTACATTCATTTTCATAATTGCAGAACTTCATTTTAATAAATAAATAAATAAATAAATATAACCACTGACCTGTGTTTACAACAGTTGAAAACCTTGGCCAAAACCTACCTTTGCAATAGAATATACTACAGCTAAGGTCATTGTCCTACTTGTTTTACAAACAAATAGTCGATTAAAACACGAGACAGATTTAAGAGTGACTTTAGTATTCGTTCTAAATTTCTGTAATTATAATTACAGGTTATGTATAAATCTTATTATTGATGATTTGGGAGCCTTTTTGGAGACATTTGCACTGGTTAACGGGTCGAACCATGGTGAGTGATTTTATTTATGTATGTATTTTTCTATTTATTTGCTCTGTTTGTTTTCCAGAATGCAAAACGGATACACCGACAAGCAACTGGTTAACTGCAAAGAGTGGTAGGAAAAAGAGATGTCCATATACAAAGCACCAAACCTTGGAATTAGAAAAAGAGTTTTTATTCAACATGTACCTGACTCGAGAGCGCCGTCTAGAGATCAGTAAAAGTGTAAACCTCACCGACAGACAAGTGAAGATTTGGTTTCAAAACCGCAGGATGAAGCTGAAGAAGATGAGCAGAGAAAACCGAATCCGGGAACTTAATTCAAATCTCACCTTCTCGTGAACATGCAAACCAGTGCATGTCTTGAAACAAATGCCCTGTCTGCCTCTCTATATGTATTCATGATGGGTTATGCTACAACATGATGCTGTCGAACATTGGACGTTTTTTTCTTTTCTCGTTCAGATACTGTGATTGTTGCTATACGTCAAAATAGGTTTTTATTGTAGTTACTTGATGGTATTCAAGTATCATTATAAAAAGTATGAATTGTACATAGCCATTATGTTTCACAGGGTATGAAGTGGTCTTAAATTATGATACGTGACGAAAAGACAAATTCGTCGTGTTTGTTTGTTTTCATTGGAAACAATATAGTGTCGCAAAGGACAGCACTGAAATTCCATGAAAACATGACTTTGGACCTGAAAGCACAGTTGCCGTAGGCTCCCCATCTTCTTCTTCAAAAAAATAAACTTTTACATTTATGTGAAATCTTACCATTTAAATTGTTCTGTATAGTAAATGTTATATGTAAAATTAAAATGTGTACCTCTAGTGCATGTTTGTGGCATGTATCATGTAATAAATAGTTTGTCAATGTAGCAGTTTTTGTGTAAACAGTATTTCATAAACCGCACTATAATAATAATAATAATAATAAAAACAACAACAACACCAAGCAAACAAACAAAATTTCCATAAAAACTCCCCAAAAAAACACGCAAGCCATTAAATGAAAATATGGCTTGGATTTATTGTCTTCTTGGTCTTTCTTGTCAATGTGAAATGGTAAGTAAGAACACATTCTGATATTATTATAGCTCTTTTTAAAATGATTAAATGTTGAGTAGAGATTTGGCTACGGTAATAACAAATACTGCCGAGTTATACAAAAAAAATCACCAGGCCTTTAAACAGATTAAAATAATACGTTAAGCTCAACACAACAAATATACTCAAATGTTTCTAGTGCCTGTAAAAATAAAGTCAAAACAATATTATAACTAATATATTGTTATTTCATAGTATGTAATAAATATTGTAAATATTTATTGAGCCGATTGCATAGAATTTGCATTCAATAATAAAAAAGGCAATATTTAGTCTAATACAAGACAAAGTTAAATTTGCTTAAAAATCCATACTATCTTAAACTGAATTATGTCTAAGGAAAACCTCCGTATTACAAAAATTCTCTCTCTCTCTCTCTCTCTCTCTCTCTCTCTCTCTCTCTCTCTCTCTCTCTCTGTTCATGTATTCATGTCTTAGCTAAGTCTACATATTATCTTTAAATAATATCTTTAGATTCCCAACAGCTATTCAAAATCTCAAATCACATTTATGTTTTATTATTATATGTGTATTTGTGTTCTGTATTGGCTTAACTTCTTTCAAATTTAGACTGCTCATCTGAAAAATGTCAAGTATGCCTACTTAAATAAATAAATAAAACACTATAATAAAATCATTACTGGCAAATCAGTGTTGACAAATTAATTATCAGTGGACTAACAGTAGAGTAGCCTTATATTTACCATCTTTAGAGAGTTTGGAATGGTGATCAAAACGAATATCACCTTCGGGGTGATGATAGACCGAAGTTTTATTATTTGTATTCCATTAAATGCAGTCATAGACACATATTTTACTTTGTAATGCGATGTGTCCGTTTTATTAAGGGCGCATTAATGCATATCCAAATGCACCTCATAAAGATTTTTATTGATAGACATAAACACATTATGACTTTATTCTTAATAAATACAATCGACATACGGATACTAAGTTCTATGTGAAACTTACGAGATTTTAGAAATATAAGTTTTCAACTTAGAAGAAACATAGGCAGTTTGTAATATATGAGAATCCGCCAGGAAACGTGGTATGTTGTTTTACAGCATGTTATTGCATTTATTTTACGAGGGCTTAAAACTCAGTACACTATTAAATAACCCACTTTACAAGACTGGAGTATAGGGTATATCTCATGACGAGATCTTGTAAGATTTTACACTCAGCTGGTGTTATATGGCATGCAGGCATAAACGTTGAGAAGAGATCGTGGAATAGATGTGTGTTTTAATCTGGCTAGGTAAAAAAAAAATAGTCCGGGGCCTCCCCCATTTTAGCAGTGCACTAAAATATAAAGAGCTTTGGTTAACAAAATGTAACACTATGTCAATTCTTAGAAGAAAAAAAAGTGTGTGTATATGTATATCTCTTTATGTTTAGTCAAAGGGCAATATCAACCATACCGTTATCAGCGGATTGATTTACTCTCTGTATTGGTAAATATGATCACGTGATTCATGTAACCAATCACTGAAGATGAAGCCAGCAAAAATACTATGATTGTGCGGAGGCAAGGTTTCCGTAACAGTGTAACCTTTTATATGACTACGAGGGGATCCAAAAATGTCGACCAGTTCTACTCTAAGCAACTATTATGTGGACTCTATAATGGGACACGAGGCGGAAGACGTGTACGGAGCGCGTTATGTCCAGAGCCCGCTCTCGGCGGCCGCTAGGCCGTCAGGTGTAGGGGAAAATGCGGATTTTTCCTCCTGTAGCTTTGCTCCCAAGACAGCCGTGTTCCCCACGTCCTGGTCCTCAGTTCATCCGCCGTCCACGGCTACGGTGTCCGGAATTTATCATCCGTACGTGCACCAGTCCCATATTGCATGTGCAGATAACAGATACGTGCGTTCCTGGGTAGATCCAATCTCGAGCCACATCTCCTTTTCCGGCTTCCATTCGAGTAGTCGTCAGTGCGGGACAAAGGCGGAAACTTTACCGCCGAAAAGGACCGAGAGCTCTGCGTTCGGCCCTGACACTCCGGCGGCCCCAGACTACAGCTGTAGCGCCCTGGCCGAGCGTGTACAGAAAGCTAACAAAGATACCGCTGACAACGATATTTCCAACCAAAGCGAGCCCAAAGACGAGAAACATCAACAACAACAACTTGACCCAAGTAAGTAAAAGAAACTGCCCTGTGATTTACAACCGTCAGAACTGTACTAGCAGGGTGTGTAAAGCTGGAGGTTTTACTAACCAATAAAAGTGTCTGAACTCTTACCGCAGGTCCAAAGAAATGTACGCAGCCGTAAACCTAGTATTTAAAACAGAATTTACTAATAATAGCATCCACGCCATCAGTTATTGTTATGGCGAATTGCTTATTAAGATCAAGGAAATAAAATAAGAAATTTATTTCATAGTGCAGCTATTTTTGTTTATGTAGTTTGCCCAGTTGTTTATTGCTTTTGTAACCTTGGATTTATTGGGTTATTCATTCTTTTACAGGCAACCCAGCAGCAAACTGGATTCATGCACGTTCAACGAGAAAGAAACGATGTCCATATACAAAATACCAAACACTGGAACTGGAAAAGGAATTTCTTTATAACATGTATTTGACGAGAGATCGCCGTTACGAAGTTGCACGAATTCTGAATTTGACCGAGAGGCAGGTGAAGATCTGGTTCCAGAACAGACGAATGAAAATGAAGAAGATGAACAGAGAGCGGGGTAGCCAGGAGCCTCAGTGAATAATACTGCGGGCAGCTCGCCGCTCCAAGTGTCCTCTATGTATATGAGTAATATGTTACGTTTAGATCGAGGGTGTTGCAGCCTCGTTGGTTTATGTTCTTTCTGTGTCTTTGTCAAATTATTCTATGGAAATACACAAGCTTACATTCTGATTCTTTTGGACTGGATGTATTGAGAGTCTTAAGTGATTATGATTTGTTCATTCTTGAAACAAATGTTCGAACGGTTGTGCACGCAGGTAAAGTACACACACTAGCTATGTTATATGCAGTTTTGATTGTGTCTCTTAGTATACGCTTAATTAAATCTTAATAATGTACAGAAAGCTGATTGAGGATCAGTATTCATGGAGCAGTAATAGGCCACACTACTCTCCTGACACCCAACATGCAGTAATAATTAAGTAGGAATATTTGGATATAAATTTAAATATGAATATGAGAAATGTCGTTGATGATTAGTTTAGTAGTTGAGACCCTGAAGGTCTTACTACCTAGTTCGAGTGGTGGCTATGGACAGATATTCATTTAACACTACAATTTATAATAAATGCATCTAGGTATGTCCATATATTGAAGGTGTAAAAAAGTATTGGGGCTTATTTGTAATATAACAGCGTTCAACATCGCGTAGCCTGTTCGTCTCTCACAATTCTACACTAACTTTTTTGAAGGCCTAAAATCTATTAAGAAAAATAACTTAACGAATATGTAAATTTCCTTGGGGGGGGGGGGGGGGGGGGGGGGGTGTTAAGATTGTGGACCAGAGTGGACGGCTGAAGATTTAATAAAATATATTTTCTGATGCTGAGAAAATTTATTAAACGAAATACGGTGCTTGGACTGAGTGTTGCTCTCATGTTAAACATGTTTAGTGTTAGAGGATATTGGTAGGCCTAATAAACCGTTCATGATTGCGAAATAAGTGTTGTGGAGAACCCCAATTTATTTTCAAACCTTACTTTAGAATTACTTTAGAGCAGGAAGAGACTGGGTCCAATAAAGCCATAGAGAAGACTAGACGTCTGGTCTAAATGACTTTATGGTCTAAGACAGTAATTGCACTCTGCTTTGAAAACGTTCTAGTTGGGTGTTTGCGTCTGTTGCTGACAAGCAAAAATGCAGACACTTTTCTACGGGGTGTCTGGTCGATAAATTGTCTGTCGGTGAGACTGAAAGAAATCGACCCAAACACACGGAAAGTCAGGTTTATTCACCAAATGCATTTCCATTCATGGGCTGCAACACTTAACTTTGACTGCTGTCTAAAATTCAAGTTTTAATTAATTATTGTACGCATTTCTAGCAGTAAATGAATTGGGTTTTTTTATGAATGTTTACTTGATAGAAAGATAAAAACGCTATCAAAATATTCATCTCTACAGTCACAAGACAATTAAAATGTTAGCTGATGAAATTTCATGGATAGGCAAAGTATTAATACTTTATTCAAAACTTCAAAGCCAGCATGGCGCGCTGTAGGCAAATCAGATAGCAAAAATATTTTAACTGCATTTAGGGAAAATCTTGCGGCTAAATGCATCATCCAGTAGACCCTGGTATCAAAATGGATATGGTTACCGCTAGAGGGCAATATAGTTCTTTGAAAACATAAGTGCAGGATGCTGCTAATTAAAAACGTTATTTTGTGGAGGCATGTCCAATACAAACCACGTGCTTACTAATCTATATTGCAAAAAAATACTTCAGAAAAAAAGAAAAAAATAAAGCACAAAATGGTAATGCATTTTAAGAGGGATTTTCTCGTCTATTCAAAGTTACGAAATGTTCACATTAGTGTTTCATGATGATTCCGAAACAAACCAGAAAAGAACAAATATGTAAAGATATAGATATAGATATAGATATGGATAGATGTATATCGACTTTTTTCTTTATTGAATGAAAAGGTTGGTGTTAACAGCAATTACGTAACAGTAAAATAAAATTATATCAGACATACCAGCGAGTCAGTTTTTACCCGTATCCCGACCCATGCACACTACACGGTTATTTACTAGCCTGCTTTACTGGTTATAGTTTACGTATATGATAACTCCTGCTTTTTTCTCTCTCTCTTTTTTTTGTTGTTTAAGTGAAAAGTTGTACTCCTGCTCCTATTTTTGACAGAGTACTTTCTTCAAAATCAAAATGTTTTGTACTATAACATTTTGGAAATTAAAATTATCTTAAATATATAATCATCCCTCCTCAGGTTATCAGACTTTTAAAACAGGAAATCTGCTATTAATACTATTTCAGATGGACATGAATCTTGCATTAGTCATCCGATCCAGTAACATTAAGCTCTCACCTATGACTGAAGATTTAACCAATTTAACAAAATAAGCAAAACGGGTAGATTATTTATTTATTTATTTATTTATTTACTTTGCAAATATTTAATAAGAACGGAAAAATCACAGGTCCATTATAAAACTAAAGCGAATGGGTTAAAAGTAAAAGCAAAACCTATGTCGCCATAGCCCTTTCCTCTGCGGAGTTTTAAGGTGTATACGAGCATTGCAATTTAGCCAAATTGCTCCCAATAGGAGCAAATGCGTCGTACACATATTACAAACTCTATCAGAGATCTTTCAGTCTTTCAGCACATACAGGGCAGGTCATTTTATTCTGTGGGACAAGGTGTGGTGTGATAATACAAATTTCTATCGGCCTTAGGAAATCTCTGATTTTTTCTCTTTATAGGGAAGAGCTGCAAGTTATCATAGAAAATCTGGTGGAATTACGTGCCATGGCCAACGCTGTAAATTTTACGGAGACTATAAGTTTAAAAGACAGAAGCTCTTTACGACACCGCGAGAGGCCGGGCTGCTACAATAGTCCCAACTGTAAATCGCGCGGTGGTAATACGGGCGCCTAAATCAGAGCGCGTCTCTTTCTCACACGTTTTCTTGCTTGAGCCCTCAAGGTTGGCTGGCATTAAATCCACTCCCTAACACCACGGTCATCCAAATTGCCTTATTTCTGCTGATACCACACATCCCTTTTTAAGTAGGCCTGTAAGTAGCAAAACCCAAAAATACAGATAGATTTTGACTGTGATTAGAATATTTTATTCTGGAGTAGAAATCGACAGAATAGCATTTGTACTGTGCGCATTGTTTAGTTTCCTCAAACAGGTTATACCAGCCCCAGCGACTGAATTGGAAATTTAGGCTCAATTTCATATGGGAAATAAGAGAAATTCTAACACACTTGAATAAGCGCGCTAGTAGCACCAGTTCTGTCAGAAAAATATAAATAATAATCGAGAGAATTACCGGTTTAAAAAAAACATACAAAATATTTGAACCGTAGATTTATACCATATTCTGTGGGCACTGTAGCTCTCAATGACAATATTGATTCATAATTT